>NW_006922222.1:294074-296592 GCF_000298275.1 Orycteropus afer afer | reverse complement strand
GCTTTTGTGATGCGTGCTGAGTTCGGAGGAAGTTCCTTGATACCTGCTGAGACTGGAGGGCAGATAAAGGCCCTAAGGAGTGTTTAGAATTACAAAAGTTCTGTTAGCACTACTGACACTAAAAGGTTTCTGGTTAAAGATTTTCCTGGAGGCTGCTAGAACTCTGGCTTCAGATTAACTCACAAACTGTCACAGAGAGTTGCTCACTCATTGTCCTCGAGTCGGATCTGACTCATAGTGACCCCTCCTTGGGTTTCCAAGGCAGTATCATGACGAAACTAGACTGTCCAATCTTCCTTCCAAGGAGTGGTTGGTGGGTTAGCAGTCAAGTGTCTTAGGCACTACACCACCAGAGCTCAGAGGGTTAGTCATGTCAATAAACAAAGATGTCTCTTCTAAAGACACAATTGAGGAGCATGGAGGGTTCAGTGGTAGAATTCTTATCTTCCATGTGGGAAACCTGGGCTAATTCCCAGCCAATGCCCTCATCTGTCAGAGAAGGCTTATGTTGGTCTGCTGCTGAACGTCTTTCAGCAGAGCTTCCAGACGAGGCCTGGAACAGCAACAAAGCAAGATCATTGTGTTTAGAATGTGACTATACCAGGTTGCCCAAGATGCCTCTCTTACAGATACTTCTTAATTTAAATGACATCACTATCTGCCTCTGTGGGACTGGCCTTGAGCAAAAGGTAAGATACACAAAGCACTTATTCACATTTCTCCTGCCCTTCTGGTGAACCTTTTTATTACCTAATCTCTTCCCGCTGACTTCTCCATCTCCCAGCAGCCTCTTCCTCTAACTGAGAAGAAAGAACCATTGTGTTCACTGATAAGTAAACTTGTGATGGTTCCATCTTTATGGAGGTGTTGTAGTGAAATAAATTTTCACCAAAGGCTTCTGAAGCAAAAAGAGATTTTTTACTGAGACATATCAGAAAAAACAAAAGTGAATAGTGGGAAACTGGCTGTAAGCGCTATGGCCATAAACACAAAGTAGTAAAATTAGTAGGTTCTTTTTATACTATTTTAACAAATGTTGATTCATTGTGAGTAAAAAGTCTTTCAACATGCCCTTTACAATCATTGAGCACTTAAGTACCTATGAGTAAATTACTTAAATGTTATGATTGGTTAAAATAAAAACAAAAAAAAAAACTAAAATTATAATTGAGTAGCTATTTTTTTCTCCCCAGACTATGGTCTCTTGGCTCAGGGGTCTTGGGTCTGTCATGGTGGTTGCCTGCAGGCTTTAGTTTTGTTTTGGGCTTAATTATATACGTTATAAATGGTATCAGGTAGATCTTTAACTGGTACACTGTTATTCAGTTTTATGACGTTTACCTTCCATTGTCTGCCATCCACTGGACTGGTTAGAGCACTCTATTCTGTGCTTTGAACCTTCTGTTTGTTGTTTAAGGTCTACAAATTTTGACAGACAAGTGGGCTATTGCTCACGGCCTGCTGTGATTTGATTAACCCTTCATCGGAGGAAAGAACAAAGAGCTTTTTAACTCAAAAGAATCAATAGCTTAAGGTGGAATTTTATTCATCAATGTCTGGCACATAGTGAGTGTCTAAAAAATAGCTGTTGAATGAATGACTATGCTCTTGCCTCTTCTAGTACCATTACTATGACTGTGACAACTTCAATCTTTTCTCCATTTATCGTGATACTGCTTTTTGGTCCAGTTGTGAGGATTTTTATTTTCTTTATGTTGAAGTGTAATCCATACTGAAAACTGTAGACTTTGATCTTCTTCAGGAAGTGCATCAAGTCTTCTTCACTTTCAGCAAGCAAGGTTGTGTCACCTACATATAGTGGGTTGTTAATGAGTAATGTTACTACAGCTAAATAAGAACTGGCATGAAACTGAACGACCAGAAAATTAAGACAATTGACGTTTACAAGCACCTACAGGAGGCTGGGTAGCCCCTAAAGATGTCCATGCTCTGTACAATACTGTCTTGTTAGTGATGGTAAGCATTGATTTATGGGTGGATAAATGGATGAATGATCAAGTATGTCTAGCCACGGGGGAGTGTGCCCATGACTATGTATAGGGTTGGCAGACAATATTTCTACATGCATATTTATAGGTGCTGTAAGAATGTCTGGGTGTATAGTAGAGTTGATGAGAGGCAAAATTGTAATGGCTTCTTGGCCACAGCCAGCTACCCTGAGGGAGCAAGTAGTTGGACCTGTGGGCTTGGAACCATGGTTGCAGGGTACATCAAGCTCAATTGGCATAACATTACACAAAAACATTATTCTATATCCTACTTTGGTGAATAGTGACTGGGGTCTTAAAAGCTTGCAAGAAGCCATCTAGATGCAATGATAGGTCTCTCCTCATTCAGAGAAAAGAAGAATGAAGAAAACCAAATATGCATAGAAACAATTAGTCCAAGGGACTTGTGGTGTAGTAAATTACTTAGTGTGGCTTTTCTACCCATAAGTCTTTGTAAACTCCAAGGTGGGAATTGCTATTAGCAACTGAGGAGATCCTGATTTTAAAGT
>NW_006922222.1:291810-293602 GCF_000298275.1 Orycteropus afer afer | reverse complement strand
AATCCTGCCTTCCCCTTGTAGGGTTAGAGGAGGTCAGAACATGTGGCCTCCTTGTCGTTTTTGCAGGACTAGTAGACCATGCAATCCTCAGCCTATATGACCATGAGACCAGAACTAGGTGGTGCCTGGCTACCACTGTCAACCACTCAGAGAGGGATTGGTGCAGGAGATCCTGCAAAGAGTGGGAGAACAATGTGGAACAAAACTCAAAAAAAAAAAAAAAAAAAAAAAAACAGGTTTTCCAGTCTGATAGAGCCTGGTGAGACCCCTGAGACTATGGCCCCTAGTTATCCTTCAGGTCTGGAACTGAACTCACTCCTGTGGCTTCCAGTCAAACAATAGACAGGCATATGGGGTGAACATTTACATCAGATACATACACTCCTTGGAGTGTTAGTCCAGTCACGAGAGAACAGAAGGGCAGTGTTTGCACAGGGAGATAGCTGGCGGGAGTGGGGTGGAGTTGGGTGTGGATGAAGTGGGAACGCAGCTGTTACATTGTGGGGAATTAAAGTCAATATCATGAAACAAATGTGTATGAACTGCTGTATGGTAAATGAAACTGCTCTGTAAACTTTCACTCAAATAACAATAACACAATGCAAAATGCAATGCACTGCCGTTGAGTCAGACCCAACTCATAGTGACCCCTTCTTGGGTTTCTGAGGTGGTATCACTACAGAAGTAGATTACCCAATAAAATTAAAAAAAATAATGCCTATGGTCTAATACCTGTAACCTATGAAGATGTCACATTACAGGCATAATTTGGAGATACTGGCATTTCATTTCAAGACCACTGCAACAAAGTAAATATCACAATAAAGCAAGTCACATAATTTTTTTCATTATCTAGTGCATATAAAAGTTGTGTTTGCACTATACTGTAGTCTATTTAGTGTGCAATAGCATTATGAAAAAAATTGAAATATTGTGAGTGTTCTGGTTACCTAGTGCCATTCTAACGAGAATTTACCACAAATGGGATGGCCTTAACAAACAGGAGTTTATTCTTACAAATTTGGAGGCGTTAAGTCCAAGTTCAAAGTGCCAGGCTCTAGGGGCTGGGTGAAAATCCCCTCAACCTTGGGGTTCAGCTCTGCCTCCTGCTCCCGGCCCACTTCACTAAGACAGCTGCTGGCTGCTGAGGCTGAGAAGCCCCAAGGTTGACAGTCAAAAGGCACAGTCCTGATGTTACCAAACCACATGGCAGGCCATTAACTTAAGTCCATCGTAAGTCCCAAGGTCGGCAGAGCATAGCAAGCTGCTGAGCAATGACACAGCTACATGCAGGGTCCAAGCATGCCATAGGCTAGAGACCATTCCTAAGACTTCTCCTTATATACAAGAAGCAGACCACATCCCAAAGACCGCTACTCAGCTGCTTGTTGTAGATCCCACCATGGAGTTGATTGCTAGTCTCATCATGGGGAATAACTCCCACCAGCTGCCCAGCCACTCAACCAGGCCCAGCCAAGTTGACACACAAACATAACCATCTCAGTGAGGTTTACCAAAACATGACACAGAGATATGAAGTGAGACATGCTGCTGTGAAAAATTATGTCAATATATTTGCTTGACACAGGGTTGCCACAAACCTTGAATTTATTAAAAAAAAAAAATGCAACACAGGATCTGAAGCACAATAAAGCAAAGCACAACAAAAAGGTACATGGAAAGAGGGACAGATTTTGCAGAATTGATTTAACTTACACACCTTGAGGTAGGGAGAATTTTTAAGTTGGCTGGAGGCAGAAAAGGTGCAGCAGAAAAAGTCAAAGGACAGCAA
>NW_006922222.1:285021-291345 GCF_000298275.1 Orycteropus afer afer | reverse complement strand
AGCCCTCATAGTCTTCAAAGGTGGGTGAGAGGCTTTTTGGAGCCATGCAGATTTCTGATAAAAGGCTCTGAGGTATGGGACATTTACTACAGGCATTAGGGCTCAGCATGGGAAGTGTCAATCTCCATACTAAAGGCTTCTGGTTAAAAGATCTTTCAGGCTCTACAATGGTGCAGCCATTCAATGGAATAGTACACAGCCATTAAAAATGAGAATCAATTATACTGACATGGAATGCTGTTCACCATCTATTAAGTGTTAAGTGAAAAAAAAAGGCACTTACACACTAAGCATGTATGTGTGTGTCTATCATATGAAATTTTTAATGGTCATATAACAGATTTGCAAAACTTCACTTTTAATTTTTTCCAAACCTAAGCTAAACACCATGTAGTGTTTCATTCTGTTGTACATAGGTTCGTCATGAGCCAGAGCCGACTTGACAACACCTAACAAGAAGCCTAGGGCTAGGAGGCTGCTTTTTGCTTGGATGTGGCTCTATATTAAGGCAGGGGCCTGAGGTAGGCAGGCCTAGGGCTTGGAGGCTGCTTTTCGCCTGGATGTGGCTCTATATTAAGGCTGAGGACTGAGATAGGCAGGTGCA
The DNA here is from genome assembly GCF_000298275.1 of Orycteropus afer afer. NCBI lineage: Eukaryota > Metazoa > Chordata > Mammalia > Tubulidentata > Orycteropodidae > Orycteropus > Orycteropus afer. Next base: position 290,741 of record NW_006922222.1, on the reverse strand, counting down.
GAGGGGTTAGGAACAACTAAGTGAGACAAACTTGTCTGTCAATTTGTCATCCTGTGGTGACTGTGCCTGTGAGGCTGGAGGCTATGCCACCATATTGCAAAATGCCAGCAGGGTTACCCATGGTGGAGAGGTTTCAGCAGAGCGTCCAGGCTTAGACTGACTTGGAAGAAGGAAGGGCCATCCACTTCTCAAAGAATTGGCCAGCAAAAACCTTGTGAACAGCAGTGAAACAGTGTTTGATATATTACTGGAAAACTTTATGAATAGCTCTGAAACATTGTCCAACATAGTGCTGGAAGATGTGTTCATCAGGTCAGAAGGCACTCAAATTTGACCGGGACACAGCTGATTCTTCAGACTAGAGATGACCTTAATGATATGGATAGAGTAAATCTTTGGGACCTCCTTTGGCTAATGTGGCATGACCCAAAATGAGCAGAAACAGGTGCAAAATCCATTAATAATTGGAACATGGACTGTATGAAGTAAGGATCTGGGAAAATTGGAAGGTGTCAAAAATGAAATGGAACACATAAAGATCGATATCCTAGTGTGGGGTTAAGTTTGTGTGTCAACTTGGCTAGGCCTTGTTGAGTGGCTGGCAGCTGAATGTAGTATTCCCCATGATGAGACTGGTAATCAGCTCTATGGCGGAATCTACTGTGAGCAGCTGAGTAGCTGCCTTTGGGTACATGGTCTGCTTCCCATATATAAGAAATAGCTTTGGGAATTGTGGTAGTTAAATTTGTATGTCAACTTGGCTGGGCCTGGTTGAGTGGCTGGGCAGCTGGTGGTAATTATTCCCCATGATGAGACTGGCAATCGGCTCCATGGTGGGATCTACCACAAGCAGCTGAGTAACTGCCTTTGGGATGTGGTTTGGTTCTTGTATATAAGGAAAAGCCTTGGGGATAGTTTCTAGTTGATGGCACACTTGGACCCTGCATGTAGCCATGTCATTGTTCAGCAGCTTGCCATGCTCTGCCGACCTTGGGACTTAGAATGGGCTTAAATTAATGGCCTGCCATGTGATTTGGTAACATCAGGACTGTGCCTTTTTACTTATCAACCTTGGGCTTGTCAGCCTAAGCAGTCAGCAGCTGTCTGAATGAAGAAATGCCTCTATCTCCAGTGGGCCAGGAGCAGGAGGCAGAGCTGGACCTCAGGATTGAGTGGCTTTCACCCAGCCCCTAGAGCCTGGCACTCTGAACTTGGACTTAATGCCTCCAAACTGTAAGAGAATAAACTCCTGTTTGTTAAGGCCCTCCCATTGTGGTATATTCTTGTCAGAGCAGCACTAGGTAGCCAGAATAGGAATGGTCTCTAGCTTATGGCATGCTTGGACCCTGCATGTAGCCGTGTCATTGTTCAGCAGCCTGCCATGTTCTGCCGATCTTGGGACATACAATGGACTTGATTAATGGTCTGGTGTGGTTTGGTAACATCAGGACTGTGCCATTTTATTTGTGGACCTTGGCTTTGTCAGCCTCAGCAGCCAGCAGCTTTCTGAGTGAAGAGATGCCTCTAGCTTCAATGGGCTGGGAGCAAGAGGCAGAGCTGAAGCCCAAGTCCAAGGGCTTTCACACAGCCCCTAGAACCTGGCACTTTGAACTCAGACTTAAAGCCTCCAAACTGTAAGGGAATAAACTCCTGTTTGTTTAAGCCATCTCATTTGTGATGTATACCAGGTAACCAGAACACCTAGGCATTAGTGAGCTGAAATGGACTGATTTTGGCCATTTTGAATCAGAGAACCATACTATCTACTATGCAGGGAATGACTAATTAAAGAGGAATGGTGTGGCATTCACTGTCACAAAGAGTGTTTCAAGATCTGTCCTGAAGTACAATGCTGTCAGTGATAGGATAACACCCATACACCTAGAAAAAAGACCAGTTAATACTACTACTGTCCAAAGTTATGCACCAACCACCAAAGCCAAAGATAAGGATATTGAAGATTTCTACCAACTTCTGAAGTCTGAAATTGATCGAGCATGCAATCAAGACATGTTGATTATCGCTGGTGACTGGAATGCAAAAGTTGGAAACAAAGAAGAGTTACCAGGAGTTGGAAAATATAGCCTTGGTAATAGAAATAATGTTGGAGATTGCATGATAGAACTTTGCAAGACCAATGACTTATTCATTGCAAATATGTTTTTCAACAGTATAAATGATGATTATGCACGTGAACTTCACCAGAAGGAATGCACAGGAATCAGATTGACTACATCTGTGACAAGAGGCAATGAAGTTTGATTATCTTTGGCCAAAACAAGGCTAGGAGCTAATTGTAGAACACACCATCAACTGATCATATGCATGTTCAAGTTGAAGCTGAAGACAAGTAAAACAAGTCCACGAGAGCCAAACTATGACCTTGGTAACATCCCTCCTGAATTTAGAGACCATCTAAAGAATAGATTTGGTGCATTGAACACCAATGACTGAAAACCAGAGGAATTGTGGGATGAGACCAAGAACTTCATCCATGAAGAAAGCAAGAGGTCATTAAAAAGACAAGATAGGAAGAAAAGACCAAAATGGATGTCAGAAGAGACTCTGAAACTTACCATTGAATGGAGAGTAGACAAAGCAAATGGAAGAATTGACAGGATAAAAGAGCTTAACAGAAAATTTCAAAGAGCATCTCAAGCAGACAAAGCCAATCACTATAATGAATTGTGCAAAGACTTGGAGTTAGAAAACAAAAAGGAAGAAGACGCTTGGCATTTCTCAAGCTGCAAGAACTGAAGAAAAAATTTAAGCCTCGAGTTGCAATATTGAAAGATTCTATGTGCAAAATATTGAATAATGCAGGAAGCATCCAAAGAAGATGGAAGAAATACACAGAGTCACTGTACCAAAAAGAACTGGTCGATGTCCATCCATTTCAGGAGGTGGCATATGATAAAGAACCACTGATACTGAAGGAAGAAGTCAAAGCTGTACTGAAGGAATTGGTGAATAACAAGGCTCCAGGAATTGATGGAATACCCACAGAGATGTTTCAACAAACAGATGCTGCACTGGAGGCACTCACTTGGTTATGCCAAGAGATTTAGAAGACAGCTACCTGGCCAACTGACTGGAAGAGATCCATATTTGCACCCATTCCAAAGAAAGGTGATCCCACAGAATGTGGAAATTATTGAACAATATCATTAATATCACCTGCAAGTAAAATCTTACTGAAGATAATTCAAAAGTGGTTGCAGCAGTATATTGATAGAGCTTCCAGAAATGCAAGCTGGATTCAGAAGCAGATGTGGAGTGGGATATGTCATTGTTGGTGTCAGATGGATCATACCTGAAAGCAAAGAATTCCAGAAAGATATATACTTATGTTTTATTGACTATGCAAAAGCATTCAGTTGTGTGAATCATAACAAATTGTGGATAACATTGAGAAGAATGGGAATTCCAGAACACTTGATTGTACTCATGAGGAACCTTTACATAGATCAGGAGGCTGTCATTCAAATAGAACAAGGGGACACTGCATGGTTCAAAATCGAGAAGGGAGTGCGTTAAGGTTGTATCATTGCACCATACTTATTTGACTTGTATGCTGAGCAAATAATCCAAGAAGCTGGATTATGTGAAGAACAATGTGGCATCAGGATTGGACGAAGACTCATTAACAACCTGTGATACACAGGTGACACAACTTTGCTTGCTAAAAGCGAAGATAACTTGAAGCACTTACTGATGAAGATTAAAGACTACAGTCTGCAGTATGGATTACACCTCAATATAAAGAAAACAAAAATCCTCGTAACTGGTCCAATAAACAACTTCACGGTGGATGGAGAAAAGATTGAAGGTGTCAAAGATTTTATATTACGTGTCTCTATAATCAACAATGGAAGCAGCAGTCAAGACTTCAGACTACGTATTACATTGGGCAAGTATGCTGCAAAGGACTTCTTTCAAGTGATGAAGAGTGAAGATGTCTCCTTGAAGACTAAGGTGAACCTAACCCAAGCCATGGTATTTTTAATCACATCTTATGCATGTGAGAGCTGGACAATGAATTAGGAAGACCAAAGAAGAGTTGATGCTTTTGAGTTGTGGTATTGGAGACGAATGCTAAGAGTACCATGGACTGCCAAAAGTACTAACAAATCTGTCCTGGAACAAGTGCAGCCAGAATGCCCCTTGGAAATGAGAATAGCCAGACTTCATCTCACCTACTTTGGTCATGTTTTCAGAAGGAACCATTCCCTGGAGAAGGATATCATGCTTGGTAAAGTAGAGGGTCAACGAACAAGGGAAAGGCCCTCAATGAGATGGATTGACACAGTGGCTGCAGGGATGGACTCAGGTATAACAAGGATTGTGAGGCTGGTGCAGGACCAGGCAATGTTTCGGTCAGCTGTACATAGGTTCACTATGAGTCAGAGACAACTCGACAGCACCTAACAACAACTAACAACAACAACAACAACAACAGCAACAAACTAAATTGTATCTTGAGTTGTCATTTCATCTACAAGTAGAAACAATATTGTCAATAGGAGAGGTTAAGTTAATAATAGCTCAATCATTTCAATGATGACTTTTCAATTTCCCTATCAATTTACTCAGGATGACAACTAAGTTCTTGGGAGAACCTTTATACCTAAAAATTATAGCTAAATCATCCCCTTAGGGGACATTGGGAACACAGGAGTGTTCTTCTGGTCCCGTTAGGACTAGGGGAGGCTCAGGAAACTCGCTCAGGGCTTAGCAGCCTGGACTGGCCTGCTGCTGTATTTACTGCTGCACTAATAGAAGTTTTCTGCTTTGATGTGGTTCACCCTGGAAATCAAGCATGGAACTTTTCTTTTTCAGAAGGAGACAGAGAAGGAAATAAGGCTGGATGGGAGATTAGTAGAGTACAGAATAATTCTAAGAAAGTTAGGCAAGGCTGATGTGAAGGTCTTGACTTAAAACCACCCATGCCAGAAATGGACCTACCTCATCTCCCTGCACACTCAGTACGGGCACTGTGGAAAGTATATGCCATATGTATACCATCATTGAGTCCGTTCTAACACAGCAACCCCAGTGTGTCAGAGTAGAACCATGCTCCATAGGATTTTCAGTGGCTGATTTTTCAGAAGTAGAGCACCAGGTCTTTCTTCCAGGGTTTCTCAGGATGGACCCAAACCTCAAAACTTCTGGTTAGCAGCCAAGCACATGTTAATCCTTTGCACAACCCAGGGAAAGCAGAGGCTCCATATAAACACCATGATAGATTTCTGAGGATAGCAGTTGGAGCTGTAGGTCACTAATGAGGCAGATAGCACGATCCAAATTAGTTCCAAAGCATTCATCATTCAGATTGTAGAAAAAATCAGGACTTTATTTTTTTTCTTTTTTAACTTTTTATTGTGATTTGGGGGAAGGCTTACAGAGTGAATCAGTGTTCCATTCAACAGGTTATACATATTTTGTTTCATGCCACTGATTACAATCCTTACAATACAACATCACTCCTCCCACTTTGTCCCTGTTTCCCATTTCTGTTCCTCCTCCTTTCCTAACACTTTCTGCCTTTTGAACTTTGTCCTTGGGCACATGCTGCAGTTTTGATCTCCTGTGGCTGATTGTTCAAAAGAGTGCCTGTTGTTGTTGTTATGTGCCGTCGAGTCGGCCCCAACTCATAGCGACCCCTCCTTGGGTTTCCGAGGCAGTATCACTATGGAAGTAGGATTGCCCAACCTTCCTTC
>NW_006922222.1:278226-284797 GCF_000298275.1 Orycteropus afer afer | reverse complement strand
TTTTTTTTTATGATTTTGAGTTTTGTTCCACATTTTTCTCCTACTCAGGAACTTCTAGTGTGATCCTTTCCAAAATGGACATTTGCGGTAGCCAGGCACCATGTTGTTCTTCTGGTCCCAGGGTTGTGGAGGCTGTGGTCCATTAGAACTTTTGACTAAATATTTCCATGTGTCTTTGATTTTCTTTACTCTTCTTTGCTCTGGACAGTGAAATACCAATAGTTGCACCATAGATGGCCACTCATAAGCTTTTAAGAACTCAGTTGCTACTCACCAAAGCAGGATGTGGAAATTTTTCTTTGTGGATTGTGTTGTTGCAATTATCACGATGTCTCCCAAGACAATGATTCTGAGCCCCCAGGGCCAGCAACTCATTCCCTCAAGGTTTTTGGTTATGGCTAAGAAGTTTTCATAACTTTGTCCCCTGTAAGCTCTACTATATGCATGGATATACTTGCAGCACATGTAAATACATATGTAGAAATAGCATGTCAAACCTCATGTGTGTAGTCCATTTGCCTTCCCATACATGTTCAGCTTGAATGTCTATCTATGTATCCACTCCTAGATTATTGTTACTGTTATTGCAGGATTGCATATGTAATAGAATTTGCCTCTGTTGCCTTTAACTCTTGTGCTCCTCCCAGTATCTTCCTTTGCTTTGATCATTTTGTGCTGACCTCTCCCTTATTGTATATTGCCTTCCACTTCACTCAAGTAACATATGTCTACCCTCTAGTTAGGATTTACTCTCCCTTTTCTTTCCCCTTGTAATCATCAAAGAATACTGCTTTCTGTGTGAGAATCTTTTCTTGACTTTTTATAATAGTACTCTTATATACAATATTTGTTCTTTTGTGACTAGTTTCACTCAGCATAATGTCCTCCTTCATCCATGTTATGAGGTGTTTTGAAGATTCATCATTATTCCCTAATGTTGCATACTATTCCATTGTGTATATGTATCATAGTTTGTTTATCCATTCATCCATAGATAGACATTTGGGTTGTTTACATCTTTTGCTATTATAAATAGTGCTGCTGTGAACATAGGTGTGCATATATCTATTTGTGTCATGACTTTTACTTCTGGAGGATATATATCTAGGAGTGGCATTACTGGTTCATATGGTATTTCTGTTTCTAATTTTTTAAGGAAGCACCATACCATTTTCCACAGTGGTTGTACCATTTTACAAGCCTATAAGCAGGATATGAGGGTTCTAGTCTCTCCACACTCTCACAAGCATTTGTTGTTTTCTGTTATTTTCCTATTAATGCTGGGGTGAGGTGATATCTCATTGTTTTGATTTACATCTCTCTAATGGGAGCTCTGGTAGCATAGTGGCTAAGACACTTGCCTGCTAACCAGACGGCTGGTGGTTCAAACCCACCAGCCACTCCTCGGAAGGAAGATTGGGCAATCCTACTTCCATAGTGATACTGCCTCGGAAACTCAAGGAGGGGTCGCTATGAGTCAGGGCCGACTCGACGGCACACAACAACAACAACAGCAACAACAATGGCTAATGATTACAAGCATTTCTTCATGTGTTTGTTGGCTGCCTGAATGTCTCCTTTAGTAAAGTGTCTGTTCATATCCTCTGACTATTTTTTAATTGTACTATTTGCCTTTTTCCACCACTTGTCTTTTAGTTTGTCATACTGTGGTGGCTTGTGTTTATGTAATGCTAGAAGCTATGCCACCCAGTATTTCAAATACCAGCTGGGTCACCCATGGTGGACAGGTTTCAGTGGAACTTCTAAACTAAGACAGACTAGGAAAAAGGATGTGGCCCGGTCCTCTTCTGAAAGAATTGGCAATGAAAATCTTATGAATAACAGGGAAAGATTGCCTGATACAGTGGTGGAAGATGAGTCCCTCAGGTCAGAAGGCACTCAAAATACAACTACAGAAGAGCTACCTCCTCAAAGTAGATTTGACCTTAATGATGTGGATGGAATAAAACTTTCTGGACCTTCAATTGCTGATGTGGTATGACTCAAAATAAGGAGAAACAGCTGCAAAGATTAATAATCAGAATATATGAATCTAGGAAAATTATAAGTTATCAAAAATGAAATGGAAAGCATAAAGATCAATATACTAGGTATTAGTTAGATTAAATGGACTGGTATTGGACATTTTGAATTGAACAATCATATGATCTACTGTGCCTGGAATGATAAATTGAAGAAGAAAAGCATCACATGCATAGTCAAAAAGAACATGTCAAGATCTATTTGGAAGTACAATGCTGTCAGTAATAGCATAATATCTATATGCCTACAAGGAAGACCACTTAATACTACAATTATTCAGATTTACATACAAATCACTAAAGCCAAATGTGAGGAAATTAAGGATGTTCACCAACTTCTGCAGCGTAAAATCGACTAAACATGCAATCAAGTTGTACTGATAATTCCTAGTCATTGGAATGCAAAATTGTAAGTAAAGAAGCAGCACCTATAGTTGGAAAATTTTGCTTTGGTTATAGAAATGACACCAGAGATTGTTTGATAGAATTTTGCAAGATCAGCAACTTATTGATTGGAAATAACTTTTTTCAACAACATAAATAGTAACTATACAGCAGCAGCAGCAGGGATACAGGTAAGGAGAGGGAACCCAGGGCACGCCCACAAATGGCAAGACAAGAAAGCGGGGTAAAGGTGAGAAAATGGCCAGGGGGACCGGGACAGAGTGAGGAGGCAGCAGCAGGGATACAGGCAAACAGAAGTTGGACAGGTTTTGAACAACTAAGGCAGGAAAACTCATCTGTTGGTTTGTCCTACTGTGGTGGCACATTGCTGTGAGGCTTGAGGCTGTGCCACCAGTGTTTCAAACCCAGCAGGGTGCACATGGTACACAGGTTTCAGCATGGCTTGCAGACTGAGACAGACTTGGAAGAAGGAAGAGGCCATCCACTTCTCAAAGAATCGGCCAGGGAAAATCTTATGAAAAGCAGAGAAACACTGTCTGATACATTACTGCACAACTTCATGAATAGCCTGGAAGCATTGTCCAATACAAAGCAGGAAGATGAGCCACTTAGGTTGGAAGGCTCTCAAAATATGACGGGGAAATAGCTGCAACATCAGAGTAAAACCAGCCTTACTGATACAGATAAGTTAAAGCTTTTGAGACATTCATTTGCTGATGTGGCATGACTCAAATTGAGGAAAAACAGCTACAAACATCCATTAATAATCAGAACATGGAATGTACGAAGTATGAATCTAAAAAATTTGGAATTTGTCAAAAATGAAAGGGAACACATAAAGATTGATATCCTAGGCATTAGTGAACTGAAATCGACTGGTTTTGGCCATTTTGAATCAGAAAACCATATGATCATATGCCAGGAATGACAATTTGAAGAGGAGTGGTGTGGGATTCATCATCACAAAGGATGTTTCAAGATCTGTCCTGAAGTACAATGGTGTCAGTGATAGGAGAATATCCATATGTCTACAAGGAAGACCCATTAATATGACTGTTATTCAAATTTACGCACCAACCACCAAAGCCAAAGATGAGGAAATTGAAAACTTTTATCAACTTCTGCAGTCTAAAAATGACCGAACATGCAAAGAAGATGTGTTGTTTATCACTGGTGATGGGAATGCAAAAGTTGATAGCAAAGAAGAATCACCAGTAGTTGGAAAATTTGGCCTTGGTGACAGAAATAATGCTGGAGATCACATGATAGAATTTTGCAAGACCAACGACTTACTCATTGCAAATACCTTTTTTTCAACAACACAAACAGCAGCTATACATGTGGTCTTCACAAGATGGATTACTCAGGAATCAGATTGACTACGTCTGTGGCAAGAGAAGATGGAAAAGATCTTCAGCCAAAACAAGGCCAAGAGCTGATTGTGGAACAGATCATCAACTACTCATATGCAAGTTCAACTGGAAGTTGAAGACAATTAAAACAAGTCCACGAGAGCCAAAATATAACCTTGAATATATCCCTCCTGAATTTAGAGACCACCTAAGGAATAGACTTGATGCATTGAACACCAATGACCAAAAACCAGAAGAATTGTGGGATGACATCAAGAACATCATCCATGAAGAAAGCCAAGCGGTCATTAAAAATATAAGAAAGAAAAGACCAAAACAGATCTCAGAAGAGACTCTGAAACTTGCCCTTGAGCAAAGAATAGCTAAAGCAAATGGAAGAAATGACAATATAAAAGAGTTGAACAGAAGATTTCAAAGAGCAGCTTGAGCAGATAAAGACAATTCCTATAATGAAATGTGCAAAGACTTACAGTTAGAAAACCAAAAGGGAAGAACAGGCTCAGCATTTCTCAAGCTGAAAGAATTGAGGAAAAAAATTAAGCCTCGAGTTGCAATATTGAAAGATTCTATGGGCAAAATATTGAATGATTCAGAAAGCATCAAAAGAAGATGGAAGGAATACACAGAGTCACTGTACCAAAAAGAACTGGTCAATCTTCATCCATTTCAGGAGGTGGCAAATGTTTAAGAATCAATGGTATTGAAGGAAGAAGTTGAAACTGCACTGAAAGAATTGGTGAAGAACAAGGCTCCAGGAATTGCCAAAATACCTATTGAGATGTTTCAACAAATGAATGCCCTGCTGGAGGTACGCACTCGGTTATGCCAAGAGATTTGGAAGACAGCTACCTGGCCAACTGACTGGAAGAGATCCATATTTGTAAACATTCTAAAGAAAGATAATCCCACAGAATGTGGAAATTATCGAACAATATCATTAATATTGCATGCAATTAAAATCTTATTGAAGATATTTAAAAAATGATTGCAGCAGTATATTGCCAGAGAACTTCCAGAGGTACAACCTGGATTCAGAAGAGGACATGGAACGAGGGATATCATAGCTGACATCAGATGGATCTTGGCTCAAAGCAAAGAATACCAGAAAGATGTTTACTTGTTTTATTGACTATGCAAAAGCATTTGATTGTGTGGATTATAACAAATTGTGGATAACATTGAGAAGAATGCAAATTCCAGAACACTTAATTGTATTCATGAGGGACCTGTACATAGACCAGGAGGCTGTCCTTTGAGCAGAAAAAGGGGACACTGCATGGTTGAAAATCGAGAAGGGAGTGCATCACAGTTGTATCCTTCCACCGTACTTATTCAATCTGTATGCTGAGCAAATAATCTGAGAAGCTGGACTATATGAAGAAGAACGTGGCATCAGGATTGGAGGAAGAATCATTAACCTGCGATACACTGATGACCCAACTTTGCCTGCTGAAAGTGAGGATGATTTGAAATACTTACTGATGAAGATTAAGGAATAGAGTCTGCAGTATGGATTACACCTCAATATAAAGAAAACCAAAATCCTCATGACTGGGCCTATAAGCAACATTATGGTAAATGGAAAAAAAGATTGAGGTTGTCAAAGACTTCAAATTGCTTGGTTCTACAATCGATGCCAATGGAAGCAGCAGTCAGGACATCAGATGGCATATAGCACTAGGCAAATCAGCTGCAAAGGACCTCTTTCAAGTGCTGAAGAGCAAAGACGTCTTCTTGAGGACTAAGGTGCGCCTGACACAAGCCATGGCATTTTCATTCACCTCATATGCTTGTGAGAGCTGGACAATGAATAGGGAAGACCGAAGAAGAATTGATGCTTTTGAGCTGTGGTGTTGGCAAAGAATGCTGAAAGTACCGTGGACTGCTAAAAGAACTAACAAGTTTGTCCTGGAGGAAGTGCAGCCAGAATGCTCCTTGGAGGCGAGCATGGCCAGACTTCATCTCACATACTTTGGTTATGTTGTCAGAAAGTACCATTCCCTGGAGATGGATATCATGCTTGGTAAGGTGGAGGGTCAACAAAAGAGGGGAAGGCCCTCAATGAGATGTCACTTTAAAGACAAAGGCATGTCTGATCCAAGTCATGGCATTGTCAATAGCCTTGTATACACGTGAAAGCTGTACAACGAATAAGGAAGACTAAAGAAGAATTAACGTATTTGATTTCTGGTGTTGGGGAAGAATATTGAACGTACCATGGACTACTAGAACGAACAAATCCATCTTGGAGGAATTACGACCAGAATGCTCCTTAGAAGCAAGAATGGCCAGACTTCGTCTCTTTTACTTTGGTCATGTGGTCAGAAGGGACTGGTCAATGGAGAAGGATATCATGCTTGGTAAAGAAAAGGGTTAGCAAAACCTGGAAGATGCTCAATGAGATGGATTGACATGGTGGCTGCAACAATGAGCTCAAACGTAGCAAGGATTGTGAGGATGGCACAGGACCAGGTAAAATGTCATTCTGTTGTATATTGGGTAACTATGAATCAGAAGAGTGGCCTGAAGCTAACAGGTTTGGATTTATGGCTTAACTTGTGGTAAAGGAGCCCTGACAGTACAACAATTAAGTGCTTGGATGGTAACCCAAATGTTGGTGATTTGAAACCACCCAAGGCTCTGTGGGAGTAAGACTTGGTGATTTGCTTCGGTAAAGATTACAGCCTAGAAAACCCAAGCACTTGACTGCTAACCAGACGGCTGGTGGTTCAAGCCCACCAGCCACTCCTC
>NW_006922222.1:271758-278126 GCF_000298275.1 Orycteropus afer afer | reverse complement strand
GGTTGGGCAATCCTACTTCCGTAGTGATACTGCCTCGGAAACCCAAGGAGGGGTCGCTATGAGTCGGGTTTGACTCGACGGCACATAACAACAACAACAAGAAAACCCAATAGGGTAGTTCTACTCTGTCACATGGGGTCACCATGAGTCAACATCAACTTGAGGACACCTAACAACAACAGTAGCTGGTGCTAGAACACAATGGTAAGACATTATCCTGCATCAAGGAGTTTACATTTCACTGAGACAGATATTAATCATCAAGAAATGTGTAATTCCACATGTATTTATGCATATATGCAAGCAGATGCAGTTTTAAGATAATTGATGCAGTATATTAGCCATTTTCTATTTGTTAACTTGCTAGTTGCCATTGAGTTGGCTCTGACTCATGGCAACTTTACGTACAGCATAAGAAAATGTTGTCTGATCCTGTGCCATCTTCATGATAATTGTTATTTTTTAATCCATTGTTATAGCAAATGTGTAATTTCATCACATGTAAGATTTCCCTCATTTTTCTTGGCCCTCTACCAAACATAAAGTCCTTTTTCAGCAATTGGTCTGTCCTGATAACAGCCAAAAGAATCTACCAGCCATATGAACAAATCAGTCATTTTTGATGCATTCTCTTAATTAATCCTTTAAATCCTGGTGGATTTTGTCTCCATAATTAAGAGTTCTGGCAATGAAAGTCAAATGGTTCTCTAGCTGCAGAAGTTATTTTAAAATGTCTGCTACGCAGTCCAGGCATCAGCTTTTTTGTAATGCCCACCTGCTCTATGCTGGGACATGGCTATATTCCATGAAAGCTGTGGTAGTTAAGGTTCTATATCAATTTGGTTAGTCAGCTCCAATTCGATGGCAGTGAGTTTGGTTGTTTTTTTTTTTTTTTTTTCGTTTTGAGTGGTTGGGCAGCTGGTTGTAATGATTCTCCATGATGAGATTGGTATCAACTCCATAGTAGAATCTGCTATGAGCAGCTGAGTAGCTGCCTTAGAAATCTAGTCTGTTTCCAGTATTTAAGCATTGAGAAAGGTCTCTAAGCTTCTTGGCACATCAGGATCCTATATTTGGTTGAGTCATCACTGATCAGCCTGCCATATTGTCTGCCAATCTTGAGACTGTTTAACTAGTGGCCTGCTATGTTGCTTGATAATTTGGGACTATGCTATTATACTTGTCGATCTTGGGTTTGTCAGCCTCAGCAGCCCCAAATTGCCTGAGTTAAGAGATGTCTCCAGCTCCAGTGGGCTGGGAGCAAGAGGCAGAGCTGAAGTCCCCTAGAGCACTTTGAAATCAGATGTCTGGCCTCCAAACCTGTAAGAAAATAAATCCCTGTTTGTTAAAGACATCCACTTATGATATCTTCTGTTAGAGTGGCACTGAAGAACCAAAACAGAATTTGGTACCGAGAGAGTGGGGTGCTGCTCTAACACATACCTAAAATGTGGAAACAAGAGTGGAGTGTATCCTTGACTCGAGGTCCCTGTACTGAGCCCTCGACAGAGAGACCAGCAGAGAGACCAACAGAGAGATGGTGGCAGCAGAGCCTAGAGCCTGTCATGAAATAGAGCAGTAGTCTTACCAGCTCACAGAGTAGAAAGCTTTTTTTTTTCTAGCCTCTTTTGGTCAGGAGGCTTCCCGGCAGAGTGGGTTGCCTTTGGGCATTAATTGGCAAAAGGAGAGACCAAGAAAATGGGAAGCAGAACTGCCTCAGCCTCAAAGTGTAGGACCATGGTTTCTGGAGGTGGAACTACCACAGCCTCCTAGGTTTGAAAGAGTCAGATCTTCACCAACTTGGTTCTGGAGTGTGGGGCTTCTGTTCATGAGGGCCAGTGGGATGGGCCAGAGCTGCTGCCCAAAAGTGAGGGCAGAGGAATGGCGCCAGGTCAACGGGGTAAGGTCATCACTCAGATGGTCTAAGAGACTTGGGCCACCCAACGAAGGAGATCTGTGTAGGTGCTGCATTGACAAGTGGTGGAATTGTGGAAGTTCAGGTTATGTGTCAACTTGGCTGGGCCTGGTTGAAGCCCCTAGAGCTGGCACGTTGAACTCAGACTTCTAGCCTCCAAAACTGTAATAGATTAAATCTTTGTTTGTTAAAGTCATACATATGTGGTATTTTCTGTTAGAGCAGCAATAGAGGACCAAAACAATAGCTAAACAAGAGTGAAAATCGGGACTGAAGAGAACTGAAGATGGGAAAGGAGTAGATTATTTCTCTAAAAGGGAGAGGGGGCCATCAGCATCAGTATCACCTGCGATAAGAAGTTTGCTGTTATGGAGATCTGGTTATTTATAAACTGGACTCTTTCTAAAGGGGACTCTTTCTAACATTTGAACATGAGGATCATCATCCTAAAGTAGAGTCCTGGTGTAGATTGAGCTGTAAGCCTGGGGGTGGTCTGACCACAAACACACACAATAAAACCCAAACTCATTGGTCCCAACTCACAGTTACCCCTCCTTGGGTTTCCAAGGTGGTATCTCTATGGAAGTAGATTACCCAATCTTCCTTCCAAGGAGTGGCTGGTGGGTTTGAACTGTCAGCCTTCTGGTTAGCAGTCAAATGCCTTAGGCACTATGCCACCAGAGCTCCTGGTTGACACTGCTGTGCAAATAGGTAGCTTGAAAACTTGTTTGACAGTGATTTGTTAAAATGGGTCTGTCACTTAGTGTATAAACCCAGCTTCTGTCTGCCTTACTTTTTAAGGTGATGCCATTCCTAGAGTTATCACTGACCAGATTTTGTCTAAATTTTTGTGGGTGGGGCTGGTTTCCCTCTTAATTGATTCCTTAGGGTAGAGACCCTGTCTTCTTGATCTTACAGAGTCTAGCTCAGTGCCTCCCATGGATCATTAATTTGCCCAGTGAGCACCTCCCATTGCCTAGTGCCATGATCACAGGACCCCATAATAATATTAGGTCAAGGAAAGGCTCTTCTCTAAGCTCATTCTTTTTGGGACTTGTAAGCAGAGGGAGGCACTCACTGCAATTTGGTAGGGGAAGTCCTGTTCAAATGGGCTTTCTAACTCCGTGACCACTGCTATGAAGTCAGCTTCCAAACACAATCCACAGCTGCTCCCTCTGTCTGGACCACAGGCTACATGGCAACTGGTTCACCCAGTACTGAGCCAAGCCACTCTCAGCAGCTCATCTGTGAGCCTTTTTCTACTGGAATAAGGAACATCTGCAAGGTTCATTTTACCCAGCATAGTAAGGAAAAAAAGAATGCCACATACTGGCTTGCTTGTTAGCAATGAAAGACTTTCCATTGAGCTGGACCATTTGCTTCTGAATAGCAATGTAAATGAAGTCATTCTGCAGCTGGAGCCCTGGCAGCCCAAAGCCCAGGCTCAGATACCAGGCCCTCCACCAAGCCTCATCTTGGCAGATGGGAGGACTTAAGGGGAGCGTGATGAGCAGTTGGCTGTTCTAAACACTGGAACAACTAACTCCTAAACGCTGTAAAAGAAATTAAAGTCAAATAGGACAGATGTGGTATATGAAGAAGAACTTCTAGACTGAAAATAATGTAAAACCGCGGAACGGGTGAAAAAAGTTAAGAAGAATATTAAGATCATGCCCTTGGGCACCTTCAAGAAGAAAAGATTCATCCTTTGTCCTCGGTGGGGACCTAAGAACCTAAGTCATTTCTCCATTACAGCCTTCTTCTCTTATCCTTCCCTGTTGTTGTCGTTAGGTGCTATCGAGTCGGCTCTGACTCACAGTGACCCTACAAACAACAGAACAAAACACTTGCTCCTGCACCAGCCTCTCAATCCTTGTTATACCTGAGCCCATCGTTGCAGCCACTGTGTCAATACATCTTGTTGAGGGTCTTTCCCTTTTTCCCTGACCCTCCACTTTACCAAGCATGATATCCTTCTCCAGGGAATGGTCTCTTCTGACAATATGACCAAAGTAAGTGAGATAAATTTTGGCCTTTCTCACTTCCAAGGAGTATTTCAGCTGCACTTCTCCCAGGACAGATTTGTTAGTTCTTCTGGAAGTCCATGGTAGTTTTCAGTAATCTTCGCCAACACCATAACTTAAAAGCAACAACTCTTCTCTGTTCTTCCTTATTCACTGTCCAGCTTTCACAGATGTATTCTTATACTTTTCAATAGGAAACAGCATGGCTTGGGTTAGGCGCACCTTAGTCTTCAAAGAGACATCTTTGCTCTTCAGCACTTGGAAGAAGTCTTTTGCAGCAAATGTTCCCATGCAATACACCTGATTTCTTGACTGCTGCTTCCATTGGTGTTGACTGTGGAACCAAGTAATGTGAAATCTTTGACAACATCAATCTTTTCTCATTTATCATGAGGCTGCTTATTGGTCTGTTTGTAAGGATTTTTGTTTTATTTATGTTGAGGTGTAATCCATACTGCAGACTCTAGTCTTTAATCTTCATCAGTAAATGCTTCAAGTACTCTTCACTTTCAGCTAGCAAGGTCGTTTCATGTGCATGTCACAGGCTGCTAGTGAGTCTTCCTCCAATCCTGATGTCACATTCTTCTTCATATGTCCAGCTTCTTGGATTATTTGCTCAGCATACAGATTGAATAAGTATGGTGAAAGGATACAACCTTCTCTGTTGTTGTTGTTGTTATTATTTGCCGTCGAGTCAGCCCCAACTCATAGCGTCTCTGGGAGTTTTAATTTGGGGTTTCTGGATTTTCTTATATTTAACCACCTGGTAATCTGCTCCTGTAACAATTACAGTCTAGAAACTCCATGGGGCAGTTCTACTCTGACACATGGAGTCACTCCATGTTGAAAATTGGCTCAACGGCACCTAACAACAATAATTCATCCAGATATTATATTGTGTTGTTGTTGTTAGATGCCATCAACTCAATTCTGACTCATAGCGACCTTTTGTACTGCAGAATGAGACACTTCCCAGTCCTGCGCCATCCTCACAATCCTTGCTATGGTTGACCCCGTCATTGCAGACACTGTGTCGATCCACCTCGTTAGAGTCTTCCCCTTCTTCACTGACCTTCTACTTTACCAAGCATGATATCCTTCTCCAGGGAATGGTCCCTTCTGACAATATGACCAAAGTAGGTGAGACAATGTCTGGCAATTCTTGCTTCCAAGGAGCATTCTAGCTACACTTCTTCCAGAACAGATTTGTTTGTTTTTCTAGTATTTTCAGTATTCTTCTCCAAGACCACAATTCAAAGGCATCAACCCTTCTTCAGTCTTATTCATTGTCAAGTTTTTACATGTATATGAGACAATTGGAAATACCATGGTTTGGGTCAGGAGCACCCTCATCTTCAAAGTGACATCTTTGCACCTTAACACTTTATTTATTATTTTAAGAGCTTGTTTTACATTCAATATTATGTGTACATTTAGTTTCACTCCCCATTTACCATGCCCAACCCTAACCCAGTCTCCTCCCCTCCTTATCCAGTAAGCCTCCCACTGTGCCCCTCATAGTTATGCAATCCTGTTTGTCCTACATTTTGTCAGTTTGAATATTGTTCCTCTGGTGCCCTGTGGTCTATTGCTCTAAGGGATGTATTACCATAGAGTATGTGGGTACTTCACCCTGGGTTGAGTGGTCTGCGTGTACATCTTGTTAACTATTGGGCTGAGAGCCAGATCCTGGGAGTGAGTTTTATTCCAGGTGCAGAATGTATTCCAGGGCCATAGTATTAGGGGTCTCATTAGATTCCATCTGACCAGTAATTATGGTCATAATAGAGTTTTTGGATTTTGTTCCATGTTTTCCCTCCCACTCTAACCAGGATCTCCAGATTTGATCCTTTCCTGAGTGGTTGACATTGGTAGCTGGGCACCATCTAGTTATTCTGGTCTTGAGGGCCATCATGTCCTAGGGCTGATTGCTTCCAAATACCCTTGCTTTTTTTGCATTCTCCTTTGCTTCCAATGCTAGGAGACCATTAGCTGCATCTTAGATGTCCACTTGAAAGCTTTTAAGACCCCAGTCGCTACTCACCAATGTAGGATGTGGAACAAGGCTTTTATGTATTTTTTTGTGCCAGTTGAATCTGCAGTGTAGTGCCTAAGGCACTTGACTGCTAACCAGAAGGCTGGTGGTTCAAACCCACCAGCCACTCCTCAGAAGGAAGATGGGGCAATTTACTTCCATAATGATACTCTCTCAGAAACCCAAGGAGGGTTCGCTATGAGTTAGGTCTGACTTGACAGCACATAACAACAAGAACAATTGAATCTGCTGTCCCCCAGTACTATGGGCCTGAGACAGTAGGTCTATTAGATCTTTCTCCCATAGTGTCTGGGTGTCTGTGAGGGATTACTCTGTGTCTGTCTTCTATTGTTTCTGTAAGGATTGCAGGTATTTTGTATCACTGGTGTCTGTG
>NW_006922222.1:262532-271618 GCF_000298275.1 Orycteropus afer afer | reverse complement strand
CAACAAAATGATGCCTAGCTACCACTACCAACCACTTTGAAAGAGGTCATATTAGAAAGTCCTGGATAGAGTGGGGGGTGGGATATGGAACAAAACTCAAAACCCCATCTGATCCCCTCAGGTGTTTATGTGTTTATCTGTAGCCTTGTGTTTGGTGTTAATGGTAATGCAGTGTTGTGAACGCATTGGTTGGTATTAGCATTTGTCATCTATCTCTTATGTGCACAGTTCGGTGTCCTCCCATTTCCTAATGTTATCATGGAGGTCACAAACCCTTTCTGTATATCCCTCCCCTTACCCACATCAGTGTGTGGGCCCCAACTAGCTTAAAATTAATCCCTTCCCTTCCCTCCCCATCCCAGTAACCTACAATATAAATTCCCTTTCTGAAGCAAACCCTTCTTTGTCTTTTTACAGTAATGGGCTCATACAGTACTTGTCTTTCTGTGATTGACTTATTTCACTCAGCATAATGTCCTCCAGGTTCATCCACGTTGTGAGATGATTTGCGTATCCTTCATTGTTCTTTAATGTAGCATAGTATTCCATTGTGTGCATGTGCCATAATTTGGTTATCCACATCTTTGGTTACCCACATTTTACTACTTTAAAGAGGTCTTTTGCAGCAGATTTTCCCAGTGCAATAAGACATCTGATTTCTTGACTGCTGCTTCCATGGGTGTTGACTTTGGAATGTTATGACAACCACAAAAACCAGGATTAAAGTGTGTACAGTTGGAAGCTAGTCTGTGGATGAGTAAAATTCTAAGTGGAATATGTAGTTTTCACTGATACATAGTCAAAATGGAGTCTCTCTTCTTGTATATACTCAATAATGCATCATCTAGAATTAAAAATACACCTGACTGAGTACTGACTGGGATCTTAAAAACTTGTGAGAGGCCTTCTAAGATGCAACTTTTGGTTTCTCCCTGTCCAGAGCAAAGAAGGGAGAAGAAAATCAAAGACACATGGAAACAATTAGTCCAAAGGACAAATGGACCACACGTACCTTAGTCTCCATGACCCTAGGACAAGAAGAACCAAATGATGCCTAGCTACAACTACCAACCACTTTGAGAGAGGTCGTATTAGAAGGTCCTGGATAGAGTGGGGGGAAAATATGGGAAAAAACTCAAAATCATAAAAAAAAAAAAAAAAAGGCTCACAGGTCAGAGAGTGCCTGGTAGAACTTCCAAAATGGTGGCCTTTAGTCACCTTAAAAAGGACCTCTGGTAGCATAGTGCCTAAGGCACTTCACTGCTCACCAGAAGGCTGGCGGTTCAAACCCACCAGCCACTCCTCGAAAGGAAGGTTGGGCAATCCTACTTCCTTAGTGATACTGCCTCGGAAACCCAAGAAGGGGTCGCTATGAGTCAGGGCCGACTCGACAGCAAACAACAACAACAACAAGTCACCTTAAAGCCAGGAACTGAACTCACTCCTGTGGCTCAGCTTTCAGCCAAACCATAGACTCCTATTCCAACTATAAATGATAATAATAATAATAAACAGTTGTCATCAAGTCAACTCCAACTCGTGGCAACCCCATGTGTGTCAGAGTTGGATTGTACTTCATACGGTTTTTAATGGCTGATTTTTTTCAGAAGGAGATTGTTAGGCCTTTCTTCCAAGGCATCACTCAGTAAATCTTTCAGTTAATAGACAAGCACATTAACCATTTACATCACCCAGGGACCCATCAATGATAATACTTACTTTTAAGTCAACCATGGTAGAGGAAATAATGAATTGAGGTTCGACCCTACCAGCAGCTCTGCAGGAGAAAGGTGTGACAGTCTGATTGTTAAAGATCTCAGCCTTGGAAATGCTATGGGGCAGTTCTACTCTGTCTGTAGGGTTGCTATGAGTTAGAATCGACTTGACAGCAGTGGGTGGGGTGGGTTATCTCTATAGAAAATGAAATTACAAAGGTATTATCATGTAAAGAGGCAATAAAGCATTATTTTGCAAAAAAATTATAGGAACATATTCAGAAGTATGTCAGAGAGTTAGTTAATTAATAAAAATATGATATGGTTTCCGTGACATTCACAATGCTTTTGGTATTTGTCAGTGTAATGGGTTGAATGGTGCCCTTCAATGTTATGTCCACTGTTACCTGATTTGGAAAAAGGATCTTTGCAGATTCAATTAAGCTAAGGCTCTGGAGGAGAGCATCCTGGATTATCTAGGTGGACCCTATATCCAATAACAATTGTCCTTGTAAGAGACATGCAGAAGTCAGAGAGGAATGTGACCATGGAGGGAGACTTCAGAGTGATGTAGTCACATAGGAATGCCAAAGCATGCTGCCAGAAGCTGGAAGAGGCAAGGAAGGGATTCTCCCTGAGAATCTACAGAGGGAGTGAAGCCCTGCTGACACCTTGATTTAGGACTTCTAGTTTCCAAGACTGTGAGAGAACACATTTTTGCTGTTTTAAACCATCCAATTTTGGGATAATTAGTTATAGCAGTCACTTTTTGAAATGTTGCAATTTGTAATTTCTGCTCTCATCCTAACTAAATAATGACTTCCATGCCTAACTTTGTATTCATAGCCACATATTCTTTGTCTTAAAGAGTGTTCTTCAAGTTTCACCAGCTTCAGACCCCACAATACCCAGAATAAATGAGGCAGTGCGTATAAAGCTCGCCCTTGGGTCAGGTCTGATATTCTCAGTAAGTGTGGTTGTCACTGCAACATGGTTGTGTATTGTTATTAGTATCTCAGGTATGAATTTCGTCTCACAATACCAAGGTGATATTCAACATCCTTCTAAGTTATTTGTGATGGGAAACACAACAACCTCAGTCATATTTGGGGGACCTATTCCCAACTCAAGGATCATATGAGAATCCAAAGAGCTTGCATTCTGAGAACAGTTGTAAATGTGATTCTTTCATGGTTACCACTAAGATGTGGAAGATCCATTACATTTTTGAGTCAGAGAAGTCAGATGGCTTCATTTCTTTTGGGCCAAAATCTCTCCTCTCCTGAAGTGGGGAAGTTCAGATTTAGTTCTCAAAGCACCCACTCTTAGTTTTCAGCTCTCCTACTACCACATTCCACCCTTTGGACATCTCATCACTTGCAGCAAGCTGTATGCTAACAGGACCTCTGCCATTTTTAGAAAACCCCCAAGAGTCAATTGGAAATCACCCAGTGGCCTGTGCTCTCTCTCTCCTGGACCCAGCCACTTGCTTCTCCTCTACTCCCAGGACCTTCCTCTCTCCCTTCCCCCTTCAAACAGAAGTTCTGGTGGAAGATGTTCTGGTGCCAGAAATCTATCTTTGGTTCTCAGACCCCTGGCTGTCAAGGAAGCCCTGGGATCCCTGACTCCAAAAATAAAGGCTTGACTAATCTCTTGGGATGTTGTTGTTAGGTGCCGTTGAGTTGGCTCCAACTCATAGTGACCCTATATACAATGGAACAAAACAATGCCCCGCCGTGTGCCATCCAGCAATATATCAGACAGTGTTTCACAGCTATTCACAAGGTTTTCACAGCCCAATTTTTTCTGAAGTGAATGGCCCTATCCTTCTTCCCAGTCTGTCTTAGTCTGGAAGCTCTGCTGAAACCTGTCCACCAAATGGGTGACCCTGCTTGCACTTGAAATACCAGTGGCATAGCCTCCAGCCTCACAGCAGAACACAAACCACCACAGTATGACAAACCGACAGTGGTGGATGTTGGTGGGAAAAGGTACCTCTCAGCCTTTCTCTTCAGTTACAAGGGAGCACAAAAACAAAACAATACACTCACAAAAAAATTCAAAGTCTCAATCAATTAGCCGACAACATCATTATTATTTTTTTTTAGTTGGTGACACTGAGGTTGTTAAGGTTAAGTAACTGGTATGAGATGAGATGTAAGCTACCTGCCGCTTTCCCTGAAAAGGGACACTTCCTGGCTGAGAGGAGGGGCTTGGCCAGCCTTTCAGGAGTCCTAACTCTGCCCCTTCTGACCTTTAACCTTAACAACAGAAATCTAGCCCCTCCCTCTCCCTTTTACAGACAAATGCTGTCCTGTGCAACAACAGAATAAGGGAAAACGCTGCAGCTGCTCCACCTCATAGGCATCCTTCTGAAAGGACCCAGGAGAGGAAACAGCCTTTGTCAACAACAGGAGCTTCCCCAAGACAGCATGTTTCTCACTGGCTCTTGCCTGGATGGTTTGGGCAAAAATAGTTGCCAGGGGGAGTCCGACTCGACGGCACATTACAACAACAACAACAACAAGGGGGAAAAATATACCAATATCTGGTGCTAGAGGGATAGTAAATGGCAAGCTGCCTGCCTGAGGAGAATTCTCCCCTCCCTGTAACCTGAGGGTTGTAGAAACCAGAGATCAATTCCATCTGCTCAGTTGAAGAAAATAAAAAAGAACAAATGGCCCTCTGTTCATTTGTTTTCTGTTTTTTTGCCTATTTCACATAGGTGAAAACACAAGCAAACAAACAATAAAACAAAAACTCAAGATTTTCCTTTCAAAATAACTGATAGTCCTTCCTGTCTCTTCATCATTTCTGCACCTTCATTTCAGACATTGATATCCTCAGTCTACATAGTCACCATTGTCTCCAAATTAAGTGCCTGTTTTCTGTCTCTCCACAGGGCAGTCACATCCCACAAAGGCCTCAGAAGGCCCTCCCTACACCTCCACTTTCAAAACAGCCTCCCTTCTCATGCTGAGGAATCCAAATGGTGCAACGGTTAACTCACTTACCTGCTAACAGAAAATTTGTAGGTTCAATCCACCAATGATAATAATGGTGATCATTTATTAAGCAGCTATTATGCCAGCTCTCAGCACTAAGTCATATCAACCCTAGAAGGTATGTCCTTGGGTTAGCTTGAGGTCCCCAGGAGTAGAGCTTGGGACAAAGATTCAACAGCAAGTTGTTTGCTTGGAAGGTGATTTTAGGAAGCTTGCATAGGGCATTGGGAAGTGAAAGGGAAAGGAGGGAAGAGATATTTGGGGGCTCACTCTATTGTCTCCTTGGGACTTGCCCTGGAAAGAGGAGCAAACAGCAAAAGGACAGATCAGAGATAAGTGTGTGCATTCCCACCTAGGGTAAGAGGCTGGCTTTGGTCTCAGCCTTGGCCAAGATCATAAAAACCACCCTCCGAAGTACCCATAATGTTGTTGGCTGCCTTCAAGTCGATTCCTCCAACTCACGGGACCCACATATGTGCAGAGCAAAACTATTCCATGGGGTTCTCAAGGCTGCAATCTTCAGGGAGCAGATGGCCAGGCCTGTCGGCACGCCTCAGGGGTTCAAACCACCAACCTTTCAGGCATAGCAGAGCACTTAACGTTTATGCTAACCAAGGAACCTGTAAGGATGAAAGTGAAACAAGGAGAATGGGAGGTTTATAGGAAAGGTGAGGAGAAAGGAGATGTGTTTGTTCAATATATTTATTGACTTTATCCCTATATTTATATTATCTTCCAATAAAGAGCCAATTCAATTGGGAAAGTTAAAAAAAAAAAAAAGAATCAGTTAAAACATTTAAACATTATTTAACCGGTTGCCATAGAGTCAATTCTGACTGATGGGGACCTTATCTGCATCAGAATTGAACTATGCTCTATGATAGGGTTTTCAATGGCTGATTTTTGGAAGTAGATCACCAGGTCTTTCACAAAAACAAAACAAGGCCCCTCTAGGCGGACGTGAGCCTCTAACCTTCCGGTTGGCAGCTGAACAGGTTATCATTTGTCCCACCAGAGACTCTCAACATTATTTGTGCTGTATAAACTAAACTCTCAGCTGGTTAAATATCATAATTTTCAGCAAATTGTGATACTGAGTACATCAGTTGTGATTCAGAGATATTCATAGGCACCTATTCTGTGGTGCCACCACCTGTCTTCCAGTTTGTCATGCTGTGGTGACTTGTGTGGTGCTATGATGCTGGAAGCTATGCCACCAGTATTTCGAATACCAGCAGGGTTACCAGTATTTCAAATATTAGTAGAGCTTCCACACTAAGAAACACTGGGAAGAAAAGCTGCTGATCTACTTCCAAAAATTAGCCAATGCAAACCTTTTGGATCACAATGGAATATTGTCTGAGATGATGCTGGAAGATGAGCCCCATTGACTGGAAGGCACTCAAAATAAACAGAGGCTGCAACAATGGAAAAGAACATGTCAAGGATCCGAAAGATGGCGCAGGACTGAGCAACCGTTTCATTCTGTTACACAAGTCACCGTGAGTTGGAGACAAGCTGACCACATTCTGATACCAGGCTTCAGTGATGCACTCAGTGGTAGACCAACGCTCTGCCAATTTTGACCAATTTAAAAATCCTGTGTGTGTGTGAATGTGGGTGTTTCCTTTTACCAGAAAACCAGAGGAAGGGACTTTATTATATCTGGATATGCACCTTTCACTTTTCTATTCCTCCACTGATCAAATTCCCTTTACAACCTTGAAAGTGTTTGCAGTTTTGGACGCCTAGAAACAAATACCACATGCATCAATGCAGCGTATGTTCTTGTTAATGAACTGTGCAAGCCTAGCAGAATTAGAATGCTGAGAAAACAATTCCATATGGGATTGCTCAAAATGATGGCTTTTCATGGACTGAGGTGGGAAGGAGAGGCAATTGGAAATGAAGGTATAGACTTAGTGCAGTTTTTGTTGGTCGACAGTGCCCTCTCTTGGTTCTTTTAAAGAAAACAGGCAGTACTAGAAAGCTGCTTCCAGGGCTGGACCACGGCGTGTAAGGGCCTTCTACACTGATAATCTGTGGTCCTTCCTCCTTTGCTTATGCATGCATTTGAACAGAATATGAGATATATATATACACACACACACACACACACACACATACACGCACACATATATAAAACACATGTATACATATATAGAACACATATGTGTATGATAGAAAACACATGTGTATATAGAAAACACATGTGTATATAGAAAACACATATGTATACGTGTGTGTGTGTGTGTGTGTGTTTTAGGTTTCCATGATGTAACTTCATTTTAAACATGACTATAATATTAGCAATTGAATGCAAAAATTGTATGAGATGAACTGGATTATAAAATTTTTAGTGGCTGTGGGATTCTAAGATTTTTGTCTACACACCATATTTTCTACAAAAAGAATATTCCACATATTCTACAACAAAGAAAATAAGTCAGTGAACTTGGCTGTTCCAGTGATCTGTGAAATTCTGCTGATCTTCCACAATGAAAAATTGATTTTCACTAATTTAAATGGCTCATACTTCAATTTTGATGCCTACTTTGTAACAAATGCTATAATTATAAATGCACAAGCAAAAAAATGCCATCAAAGAAAAGTAATGATCATAAAACAAATCCTACAACAAATTATCTTATTTTTACATAGGCTTTTTGTCTCTAACATGTTATAATTAAAAACCATTTTTTCTATTCTTTGCTCTTACATATCCTTCAATTTTCTTATCATAAATAAACTACTGAACGATATCTACTTCCATACATGATCAGATAATGAATCCAGTCTTTCATGAATATTGTTAAATGCTGAGGGTTTTTAATCAATCTTTTTAGGGATGAAGATGGGTATGGTGTTCTGTACTTTGTGTTCATCAAAGGTAAGAATACCAGTAAAGCAGTTTCAACATTGGGAAATACGCATTATATTTTATCTTCTATTATGGAATCATACATTCCAATACGAGTAACATTTATGTTTCCTGAGTCTGTAAATTTAGTTCTCATGTAAGAATAAAATTGTTGCCCTTCTCCACAAAGGTTTGTGTCATAGAATTAAGCCTGCACTAATTTCTTGGATGCCTTCATGCATTCTTCATCAACGATGTCTACATAGTTTAAAAAGTAAAATCTATTTGATATTCATACACTTTCACCCTGCTTTTCAGGCAAGATTCAAGCGTGACACAACAACGGTGTAGCATGTGGTTACGTGAAATTGATCTGTGGCACTCAGTTAATATTTCTGGAGCACTTCCATCATTCACTCATTTCTAATGCTTCTGTGATGATGAACAGCCTGATAATCAGTATTTGTTGCTGGCTAATCAGTATTTGACAGTATTTATTGTGCTTTCAAAATTTTCAAAATCTTCTCTTAAGTTATGTAAATACTCTGTTAATGACTGGAAGACATCTGTGCATATATTTAAATTTACTTCTGACTGTTAGAGAGTTTGACATGGCTAATGAGAATGCTGCAATATGTTATCCCACCTAACCAGCATAAATACATACTCTAGTGCTTGCACTTAGTTAGCAATGTTTTCAGTTTCTCTTTTGGTGTCTCCTTTTTGTGTCAGCTCTTCAGCAATATTTTTTAAGTCTTCTAGAATCTAAGTGTACCATTCCAGGATTGCACTTGTTGCTCCAACATAAGCTTCCCAATGTGTGTTACAAAGACATTTTAATACTCAGTCATAGCCTAGCTATGTTTTAAGAACAGTCTATCAGTGAGCAGATGTGGTGAAAAATGTGTAGAGTAACAATAGAAAAATCAACTGCTTCCAAACCACAATCTACTGCCCCACGTCCTATGAGATTAAGTGACTATGAAGCACATGGGATGAAAATGACATATCCATTGTGCTCTGTTGCATGCATTCATAATGCCCTGACATATTGGCAGCATTGTCATAGGACTGGCCTTTGCACTCAGAAAAACCAATTTTGCAAACTTCGTGTAAATAGTGAAGTATTTGATTTTCAATTTCTTCACTAGTGTAACTTTCAAGCTAGTAAATGTGATAAATCATGCAACAGGTTTTCCATCTGTTGAAGACATGTATCTTAAAACAATGCTTAGCTGATCTGTATGCAAAAGATCAAGAAGGGAATCTGTAGACAAATTGAAATATTGAGCTATACTTACTTCACTGAAAATTTGTTATATGCCGTCGAGTCAGACCCAACTCATAGCGACCCCTCCTTGGGTTTCCGAGGCAGTATCACTACAGATACTCCAGCCCCAGGGTTACAGGTGAGGAGAGACAACTCAGGGATACCCAAAGCAGCAGGCGGGAAGAGCAGGAGAAAGGGGATTAAAAGCCAGGAAGCCAGAGAGAAGAGCAATCAGC
>NW_006922222.1:256974-258108 GCF_000298275.1 Orycteropus afer afer | reverse complement strand
TTTATTTTTAAATTTTTATTGTGATTTGAGTGAAAATATACAGAGCAAATTCATTTTCCATACAAAAGTTCATTCACGTTTTGTTTCATGACATTGATTGCAATTCTCATACTGTAACAGCTCTCTTCCCATTTCCTCCCTGTAGTTACCTCTTCCCTGTGTCCTTTCCTGCACATTCCTGCCCTCTGAGCTATCTCCCTGTGCTAATACTGCCCTTCTGATCTCCCATGATAGATCATTCTAAGGAGTGTATCTACTTGATGTAAATGTTCACCCTATATGCTGTCTATTATTTGGCTGGAAGATATAGAAGTGAGTTCAAGTCTTAACCTGAAGGGTAACTAGGAGCCATAGTTTCAGGGATCTCACCAGGCTCTACAGAAGAGTATACCTGGTGTTTTTTATGATTTTCAGTTTTGTTCCACATTGTTCTCCTACTCTATCCAGGATCTCCAGCATTGATCCCTTTCCCATTGGTTGACAGTGATAGCTGGGCACCATCCAGTTCTTCTGGTCTCATGGTCATATCAGCTGAAGTTCACATGTTCCACTAGTCCCTTGGACAAATTTGTTGTGTTGTTGTTGTTATGTGCCATCGAATTGGACCCGACTCATAGTGACCAATCCTTGGGTTTCCAAGGCAGTGTCCCTATGGAAGTAGATTGCCCAACCTTCCTTCCAAGGAGTGGCTGGTGGGTTTGAACTGCCAGGCTTCTGGTTAGCAGCCACATGCCTGAGGCACTACACTATCAGAGCTCCCAAATACTATAATGGACTAATTATAAGTGGACAAATAGGATATTGTTGTTGTTAGTTGCCATTGAGTCATCTCCAACTAATAGTGACCCTACACACAGCAGAAAGAAACACCACCCAGTCCTGCGCGAGCTCCATGATCCTAGCTACACTTGACCCCATCGCCGCTGCCATTGTGTCAATCCATCTCGTTGAGGGCCTTTCCCTCTTTCATTGACCTTCCACCTTACCAACCATGACATTCTTCTCTAGAGATTGGTCACTTCTGACAACATGACAAAAGTATATAAGACAAAGTCTGACCATTCTTGCTTCCAAGGAGCATTCCAGCTGCACTTCCTCCAGGACAGATTTGTTAGTTCTTTTGTCAGTCCATGG
>NW_006922222.1:234348-252844 GCF_000298275.1 Orycteropus afer afer | reverse complement strand
TGAAACATCCTTTGTGATGATGAATGCCACACCATTCCTCTTCAAATTGTCATTTCCTGCATAGTACACCACATGGTGGTCTGATTCAAAATGGCCAAAACCAGTCCATTTCAGCTCACTAATGCCTAGGATATCAATTTTTATGTGCTCCATTTCATTTTTGACAGCTTCCAATTTTCCCAGATTCATGCTTTGTACATTCCATGTTCTGATTATTAATGGATGTTTGCAGCTGTTTCTCCTCAATTTGAGTCATGCCACTTCAGCAAATGGAGATCTTGAAAGCTTTACCTTATCCATATTATTAAAGCTGGTTCTACTCTGATGATGCAGCTCTTTCCTGGTCCTATTTTGAGAGTCTTCTAACTTAAGTGGCTTATCATCTTGCACTCTGTCAGACAAGGTTTCCGGGCTATTCATAAAGTTGCACAGTAATGTATCAGACCATTTTTCTCTGCTATTCATAAGGTTTTCCCTGGCCAATTCTTTGAGAAGTGGATGGCCTTGTCCTCCTTCCTAGTCTGTCTCAGTCTGTAAGCTGTTGAAACCTGTGCACCATGTGCAACCCTGCTGGGTTGAGACATCAGTGGCACAGCCTCAAGCCTCACAGCAACACGCCACCACAGTAAGACAAACTGACAGACAAGTTTGTCTCCCTTAGCTGTTCAAAACCTCTCCACTCTCCCCACCCTCTGCTTACATAGATCTCTGCCTCTTTCCTGCCACTTGGGAGGGGTGTGGCCTGGGTCCCCAGCCTTACCTGGATCTGTGCCTCTGTTTCCTTGCATAGATTGGTAGAAGAATGAATAAATCTGTCTTGGAGGAAGTACAACCAGAATGCTCCTGAGGAGTGAAAATGGCCAGACTTCATCTTTTCTACTTTGGTTATTTTGTCAGAAGGGACCAGTCTCTGGAGAAGAACATGAGGCTTGGTAAAGTAGAGGAGGGAGCTCTGGTGGCATAGTGCCTAAGGCATTTGACTGCTAACCAGAAGGCTGGCAGTTCAAACAAGGAGTTCCACTCCTTGGAAGGAAGGTTGGGCAATCCACTTCCGTAGAGATATGGCCTCGGAAACCCAAGGAGGGGTTGCTATGAATCACAATCGACTTGACGACAGTGAGAGAGAAAGTTGAGAGTCCGTGCAAAGGGGGAAGGTGCTCAGCAAGATGGAGTGATGCAGTGCCTGCAACAATGGGCTGAAGTATAGCAAGGATTATGAGGATGGTGCAGGACCAAGAAGTGTTTCATTCTGTTGAACATAGGGTTGCTATGAATCAGAGCCAATTCAATGGCACCTAACAACAATAGTTTGCAAATAAAACAATATACAGAGCCAAGTGATGGAGCCACTCCCTCTTATAATTTTCACCATTAGCTTTGCACCCTACAAATATATTCTGGCTACAGAATCTTGTTTGTTTACTAACCATAAATCTTTGACACAAATTTTCAAATGGTCCACTGTAATGTTGACAGTCACTTGGCCCTCTTTGGATCTAATAGTTTGTATCATTAGAAAAAATATTATTCCACAAAGCAGAATCTGTATTTCTGTTATTTCTCTGGTTGCGTAGTACCTAAGGCATTTGACTGGTAACCAGAAAAGGCACCACCCACTCCTCAGAAGGAAGATTGGGCAATCTACTTACATAGACATACTGCCTCGGAAACCCAAGGAGAAGTTGCTATAAGTTGGAAATGACTTGATGGCAGTGAGTTTTTTTTTTTTTTTTAGGATCTGCAGATGCAATAATTTCTGATTCTAAAATAGTTTCACTTTGTACATAGTTATTAATTTATTTTACTACAGAAAGGAATGTTTCAGAATTTGGAAAACATTCTATTATATTCCTATTGCTATTAGTAATTTCAGCACTAATGGTACTAGTACAATGATATCCACCCATTAAACTCAAACATTCATCGGAAGAAGTCTCTTCTGATTCATTACATCTTGAAAAAGAAGTTAATTTTGGAATTCTCCTTAGGCTTCACAAATCTTTTTATCTTCTGCAAGCTTTTGTTTTTGTATCCCACTTAGTTGTCACTTCATTTTACCTGGATATAAAATTATGTTACTTTTAAAATTTGTTCTACCAAAGCAAATACAGTGAATAAATGAAAATAAATTAAATTATAAGACAAAATTTATGTTGACATTTGGACACTAACACAAACATTTATATTTTCAAATTAGTTACTGAAAAAATTGATATAGAACATGTGATTTTGTTTGGGTCTGCGATTGTCATAAGAAATAGTCCTTGCAAGGTACTTGGAAATAATTTCATTTTTCCATCATACGTTGTGTGTTACTGGCCCCGTCACAGATCACCATGAGTGTTTTTTGTCATGAAATAATGCTTAAAAACTTGTGCAATCACTTTCCACCCTTTGATGCTGCACATTCACAGTTCATTGTACTACTGATGATACCCAGTGGAGGCAAGAGCAATCAATACAAATACAAACACAAGGGTTGATGCTCAATCTGAAGACACGTTTTGGTTTGCTTTGTCCAAGGACAGATATGTCATGAGTCACATGATTATAGTGCCAGTGATGAGTTCTTATGTGGCCCACAAGACAGAATTGAATGTGTTGTACCCAATCAATCCAAAATGAAAAGGAAAGTATAACTGCTATTGTATACAAAATTTATAAAATGATATCAGTTTCGTTTAGTGCCTTGCCAGTTCCCTGCTACTCCATTTTCTCATGTCCTGTCTGTTTGGCATCTTTAGGGCTTTGCTTTGGACAACTGGTACCCCAGTTTTGTTGATGTCCTAAGTGTGTGCTTACCTTTTTTTTTTTTTTTTTTTTGATAATTCCTCCCTGACAGCTTCGTATGGAACTGGTCCTGGGGTGAAAATGCCAATAGTTTGTTTCAGGGCATTTGTCAAGGTGTTTGTCTCCCAGTTACCATCTTCTTTACACCAATGCCTCAATACATAGAGCCTGCAGGTCCCTAGCCTATCATTTTTAGGCTATTGGTTAAACTCTCATCAACCCAGGAGGACCCTCCCCAGCTCTCCTCATCCACAACCTCATAGACATGGTGGAGGCTCCCCTAGTATCTCTGTTGAAATCAGGTGTTTATTTCTCTTTTTACAGGTAATTTGAAGTTGACGACATGTTTTCTTTCCTAGTAATGCTGAAGGGGTCATGTGCGATTTTACTTGTGTTCCATATTGATTGTATGGTTTTTGATTGTATGGTTTTTCAGGGGGATATATAGGGAGACTCTTGTTCAAGTTGCTGGCATTATCCTCGGGCCAGTCAGAACTCTTCTAGACATAAGTTTTGAAGCTCAAGGCTCTGGACTGTTTCTTACTGCTTTCTGTACTCTGCTTCTCCCTAACTCATAGGAGGGCTAAGGCATCTCCCTTCATCTTCTTTTTGATAGTGGACTGGCTTTCTTGCCCTGGCAGATAATTCTTAATGGAGGGTACTATAGGTTCAGTTTTCACTACAACTTTTCTGAGTATAGCAAGTGACACTTTAACCAAATGTTTTTGCCTCTGCATATGAAAGATCTCCATATTTTCAGTCTATAATATCTGAGTTCTCACTGCTCTCTTGTTGTTGTTGGGTATCATTGAGTTGATTCTGACAAGTTGATTCTGATAGTGACTCCATGTGACAGAGTAGAACGGCCTCACAGGGTAATCTTTCCAGGAGCAGATGTTGTGTTCTGTGGAGACACTGGTGGGTTTCAATCACTGATCTTTCAGTTAGCAGCTGAGCACTTAACTGTTACCATTCCTGATAAGCCATTACTAATAACCTAGTATTTGTGATGTGTGAAAATCATGAACAGTTATCAATATTGTGCTAAATAAGATATAATTTTTTTCTCTGTCATATTAAATACATCTGGAGATAAATAGTCTGGAGATGGCATGACGGCTTTTCAATCATCAAAAACCCAAGAAGCTTCTATTTTGATGTTCTGTTCATTTCAACAAATTTTGTCACTTCTTGTACAAAATAAGCTCTGGTGGTGTAGTGGGTAAGGCATTTGGCTGCAAACCAGAAGGTTAGTTCAAAACCCACTAGCTGCTCCATTGGAGGAAGTGGAGGCAATCTGCTTCTGTAAAGATTTACAGTGTTGGAAACCCAATGGAGGTTTAAAAGTTGACTCAATGGCAGTGGGTTTGGCTTTTGGTTTGGTTACCTTTCTGCCTTGGCACACAGCTTCGTAGATGAGGGAAGGGGATGAACAACAGTAGGTGTTCACGTAAGATTCCTGCTGTAGTGCGGGCTAACTGTGATCAGTGAGTCATGAGTCAATTACACCAGCTACAGTGTAGTGCCTAAGGCACTTGACTGCTAACCAGAAGGCTGGCGGTTCAAACCCACCAGCCAATCCTCAGAAGGAAGGTTGAGCAATCTATTTCCATAGCAATACCACCTCGGAAACCCAAGGAAGGGGTCACTATGAGTCGTGTCTGACTTGACGGCACATAACAACAATAACAACAACACTTTTACTTTCTGTGCAACAAAGGAGTTGTACAAATAAAGTCTTAATATTTGCATCTGTTTTTTATGCTGTACTTTGCTTTTTTAAAAGTAAATTTTTTCATGTTAGGACATTTACAAAAAAAGAAGAAGAAGAAAATGAAGGAAAGACAAGAAAAGAAAAAGTCAAACATGCCTCCACCATTACAAGTTTCCTCTCTATAGCAAAGGATTTACTTCAAATGGTACACATTTAGGATTTGGATTATTACATAAAATGGGTTGGATTATTAAACTAGACCAGACTTTTATCATCTTTATTTTTATCTTATTTTATTATGACTTTTAGTAACTGGAAAAATTATGGGAAATGCCTGATATATCATGAAGGGCTAGGAAAGCATGGAATGGGTTTGTAGGAACAGTTAGAGAATGGACAAAAGTGCTTGCTTGTGTCCTAACAGGTAGCACATGCCTAAGGCGTGTGACTGCTAACCAGAAGGTTGGTGGTTCAAACCCACCAGCTACTCCGAGGAAGCAAGATTGGGCAATCTACTTCTGTAAAGATTTACCGCCTCAGAAACCCAATAGAGACCAAGTCAGAATCAACTTGATGGCAGTGGGTTTGGTTTTGTTTTGGTTTGTGTCCTAACAAATCCAAGCCATTTAGTGAAACAATTAAACTAGTATTTACTGAGTGCTTTCTAATTGTTGGGAACTTTTGTAAGCTTATGTGTATTAAATCCTCTCATCTTAAAAAATGTCATTATCTTCATTTCACAGATGAGGAAACTGGCACACACAATTTGCCCACATTCCAGAGTTGGTGAAGGAATTGACATCAGAACACAGGTGGTCTGGCCCTCACAGTCACACTACAACTGACTCTGTTGTAGGGACCAGTGAGCAGATGGTAAGACTGATTGCATTCATGATGAATGGTAGCAAACTCTTTGGAGTAGGTTTCACCAAGCCTGGAAGTACAGGATGAATTTTGACAGCAAATCTGAGGAAGAAAAGCCTTCCAAGCTGAAGGAGCAGTTTGGAGCAAAGACCTGAGAGTGCAAAAGAGCAAGTTTTGTTCCTATAACATCTGCTGGGGGCGTAACAGTAAGGAGTCTCATGAGAGACTGTGGGAGAAAGATTGGGACCAAATTATGAACAACTCCAACACCAGCCACCAAGGAGTCGGTAGATATTTTCTGAGGTGGGGATTAGAGTGATCACAGCATTGAACATATGTGTGTTGCTTGCATGTTTGTCCCTTTGTTCATCCTCACATTGATCCCATGGGCTCTTTCTGCTTGTGCACAGGTGACAAATTAGGATCACAGTCAGTGGCAGGCAGAGGGGGCTACCTGCAGCCTGCAGGACCAGGTAGAGGTCAGTGCAGTCAGCCAGGTAAGGGGCAAGGCAGACCTGAACTGTGTGTGGGGTGAGGGTGGGGAGTGAAAAGCAAAGAAAGAGGAAGTTGAGAACAAGGTCTGCCACAGGAGTGGAAAAGCAATGGAACTTCGATTGGGCTCAGGTCTCATGAGATCTAAGGTTGAAAGAGGACAAGAGGCACTGGAGTGGGGAGGCCTGAGTTCCAGTCCTGATGTTTCACTGCCTGCCTGAGTGTGGTCACTGCCCCTCCATAAAGTAAAAACCAAAAATAACCAAACTCACTGCCATCGAGTCGATTCTGACTCACAGCCACCCCCTCTGGGTTTCCAAGGCAGTAAACCTTTACAGAAATAGATTGCCCAGTGTTCCTTCCACAGAGTGGCTGGTGGATTTGTAGCTCCACCCTTCTGGTTAGCAGTCAAGTGCCTTAGGCACTATGTCACCAGCACTCCTTTCCATAAAGTACAAAACCAAAACCAAACACACTGCTATCAAGTCGGATCCAATTCATAGTGACCCCTCCTTGGATTTCCGAGGTGGTATTCCTACTAAGATTCCCAAATGGATTACAGTAGAGTTTTTACAGATGTTGGATAATAAAAAAAGAAGACAGAAGAATTGATGTGGGAAATAGATTGCCCACCCTTCCTTCCAAGGAGTGGCTGGTGGGTTTGAACTGCCAGCCTTCTGGTTAGCAGTCAAATGCCTTAGGCACTATGCCACCAGAGCTCCCTCCATAAAGGAGGTTCTAAAACAACCTCTCAGGTCCAGCCACTATGACAATTCATAAAATGAACAATGGCAGAACACAAAGGAAAGTCCAACCTGCTGCCACCTTCCAATTAGAAATGAGTGTTGTGCTCCTATAGAAAATCTTACTGTTGTTGGTAGTTGTTGTCAAGTCAGTTCCAATTATGGCGACCTTGTATATAACAGAACAAAACATTACCTGAACCTGCACATCTTCATGATCATTGATATATTTGAGTCCCTTGTTGCAGCTACTGTGTCAGTCCATCTACTTGGGGAATTTCCTCATTTTTGCTGACCCTCTCTACTTTACCAAACATGATGCCTTTTCTAGTCTTTTCTGATGATGTGTCCATAGTCAATGAGCCAAAGTCTCACCATTCTTATGTCTAAGGAGAATTCTGATTGTATATCTTCTAAGGCTGATTTGTTTGAACTATAGTTCAAAAACATCAATTCTTCTTCTGTCTTCTTTTTTTTTTATTATCCAACATCTGTAAAAACTTCAGAGGCTGCCTGAAGTCAATGAAAGGCCACTGGATGAGCCCAGATGCCTGCATGTCAGCCTTGTCTTCCTCTCCTGTCATTGCCTCCATGACGTAGGAGAACCACTCAATGTCTCTCAGTCTCAGTTTCCATATCTGTAACCCTAGCCTAAGGTCCTTGTGTGGTGCAAACAGTCTGTGCTTGACTATTGACCTAAAGGTTGGTGGTTCAAACCCACCCACAGTCACCTCAGGAGAAAGACCTGGAGAATTGTTTCCGTTAAGATAACAGCCAAGAAATCCAAATGGATCAGTTCTGCTCTGTAACAGGTGGAGTAGCCCTAAGTCTGAATCAACTCAATGGCAACTAACAAAAATCACCCTAACCTATGGGTGATTCCAAAGGAAGAAGGGACAGGCATTGTGGCATGCCAAAGGGGGAGAATTCTTGGTGAGGGAGGGTTAGGCAGAGGTGAATCTAAGGTATGGCAGGTATGGCAAGTATACTGGGTGCCACTTGAAAGGGGGCCCACTGAACAATTTCTGTTAACCATCATAGTTTCCATCGCCAGCTGTGAGAGATCATTCAGCAAGTTAAAACACTTCTGTATTTGAGAGACTCCATGGGTCAATGCATAGTGCCTAAGGCACTTGACTGCTATCCAGAAGGCTGGTGGTTCAAACTCACTAGCCACTCCTCAAAAGGAAGGTTGGGCAATCTCCTTCTGTAGTGATACTGTCTCGGAAACCCAAGGAGGGGTCGCTATGAGTCGGGGGCCGACTCGACGGCATATAACAACAACAACATGGGTCAATGTGAGAGCTCCAGTGGCATAGTGCCTAAGGCATTTTACTGCTAACCAGAAGGCTGGCAGTTCAAATATAACAGCCACTCAATCAGAGGGAAGACTGGACAATCTATTTCCATAGAGACACCGCCTCAGAAACCCAAGGAGGGGTCCCTATGAGTCAGAACCAGGGATCAAGGCAGACTGTGTGATCTTGCTCTGCTGAGTGTAGAAAGCAACACTTTGAACTGGTTCATTCTGATTCAACTCCTGTTGAGAATTTGACTCAGAATCTACATTTTATCCAAACCCTCAGGTGATTCTTATGTATACATAAGAACCTAGACCCTCGCGGTTCTAGAAGAATCACTTGGAGATCTTGTTAAAATGTAGACTCTGCTTCATTCAATATATGGAATGGAAATGCAGATACCCAGCACAGGGTCAGACCAGAATGAACTGGTTTGAAGCCCTGAGAAAAGAAGAAATTGAAAACAATGACTTCGAGCACATCGTATACCAATACTCATCAGTGAAACAAGAAAGGTGCAGGAGTCATTTTCATGTCGTGCCGTCATGTGTTAACTGAAGGATTGGCAAGCCTGCCTTGAATGTTTGAGCTGATATTGTGGTAAAGTGATCTAGAACATGGGTGTCAGATGTTTGGACAGGGGCTCAATTTCAGTGCTTGCCGTAAGCAAGTATTAGAGCTTAAATTCTAAAGCGCTTGGTTTGTGGAAGTCTGTGGTCTACAGTGGAAGCCCTAAGTCCATTTTGAGGCTAGATATAAGTTTCAGATGCCATTTGAGTTCTTTCTGACCCTTAAACCAACATAGCAGCTATGCGTAGACAAGTTCTAGGACAAACCGAGGGAGGGACAATTTGCACTCAGAAAGAGTGCGGTTGAGAGTAGATTATGTTCACACAGAAACTAGTGAACTTGCCTGAGTGTGTCCTTTTCTAATTTAAATTAAGGTTGGGGTCCTGGTATTCTTTTGTAGCCACTTTGTGGCTAAGACTCAAGCTGCGTGGTCATGAGTCATATCCGGACCACCACCTGGCCAGGTAGTCAGAGCCCAGAACCAATTCTCTAACCCTTTTTTGTCTTCATTTGTGGACATGTGACAGTCATGGTCCTTTCCCCACTTCTGTAGTCCCACCTGTGACAGTGATGAATCCATCTGCCACCATCATGATTTTGTGATGATTCTCTGTTTTTTTTTTCAATCATATATTATTAGCCCCATAGCTATACTTAAGGAGCTCTGGTAGCACAGTGCCTAAGGCACTTGACTGCTCACCAGAAGGCTGGCAGTTCAAACCCACCAGCCACTCCTCGGAAGGAAGGTTGAGTAATCCTACTTCTGTAGTGATACTGCCTCGGAAACCCAAGGAGGGGTCGCTATGAGTGGGGGCCGACTCGACGGCAAACAACAACAACAACAACATGGCCTTGACTCAGAGGGCTCCATTCAGCTTTCTGTGCTGTGAACATGCTGATGGTTTCCCTCATCCTGCATGATTGTCTTTGTTTTGGCTTTGTTCTGTGCAAGCTTAATAAAAGTGTGTCTTGAACCTGTTTGAATCTGGGGTCTCTTTTCCCTACTATAGATGCTATTTGCCATAGATGGGGCCTCTGGGGTTAGGTCCATGTTCTTGCAGCCTTCTTCAAATCTTGG
The DNA here is from genome assembly GCF_000298275.1 of Orycteropus afer afer. Classification (NCBI taxonomy): domain Eukaryota; kingdom Metazoa; phylum Chordata; class Mammalia; order Tubulidentata; family Orycteropodidae; genus Orycteropus; species Orycteropus afer. The sequence goes on along the minus strand of NW_006922222.1, from coordinate 243,292 downwards.
TGCTAGAGAATGCCTGGCAAAAAACAAAGCTACCACGGTTCACCTCAGAAAGCACAAAATGGCTTTCAATACAACCATTTGGCCACTTGCAGGAGTTCATAGGCCAGACAATAAAGGTGAGTTTTCACTATAGCTCTAAACCTCTTTGCCAACTCTGTGATAAGTCAGGGGCTTTGTGATCCTTATCACGGTCCTTTGAGCCTCTCTAGGAGCTCTGGTAGCACAGTGCCTAAGGCACTTGACTGCTCACCAGAAGGCTGGCAGTTCAAACCCATCAGCCACTCCTCGGAAGGAAGGTTGGGCAATCCTACTTCCGTAGTGATACTGCCTCGGAAACCCAAGGAGGGGTCGCTATGAGTCGGGCTGACTCGACGGCACATAACAACAACAACAACAGATTCAGTCCAAAACACACTTAGGAGCACATTGCTCCTGCTCCTGAACAAAAGGAAATCCTTGTCAGTAAGTGAATGTAGGTTTACATTTCTCTTGCCAGCACAAGGACAATGCAAAATGAGACTGCATTTAACAGGAAAAAGTCAGGACAATTGCATGCCGTGTGAGGTCCAGGGGTTCATCCACGCTCTGGGGTGCAGTTTCCTGAGCTGCAAAATGAATGAGCTAAGCTGCTGGCTTCAAATTGTTAGCAGCACGCTATTTTCCCCAAACTCCTGATATAATGTATACCATTAACATAACATATAAAACTCACTGCCGTCCAGTAAGATCCAACTCATAGCGACCCCTCCTTGGGTGTTCAAGATGGAATCTCTATGGAGATAGATTGCCCAACCTTCTTTCTGAGGAGTGGCTGGTGGGTTTGAACTGTCAGCCTTCTGGTTAGCAGTCAAATGCCTTAGGCACTACGCCACCAGAGCTCCTAACGTAATACATAGAGAGGTGTAAAAATACACAGTATAACCCAAACCAAGCCCAGTGCCATCGAGTCAGTTCTGACTCACAGCCATCCTGGGGGACCTGGTAGAACTGCCCCATGGGGTTTTGAAGGCACAGGAAAGAGAAAGGAGAATAAATCCGCCTGAGAGTCCTTACCCAGTAGATGGCGCTGTCCTTTCTCCATGAGCACAAACAGGAAGGAAAGGGCCTGGGGGTGTATAAACACTCTCTCCTTGAGATGAAATTCAGACTTCTGGTCACAGACTGCCATGAGTTGGAATTTGGTAGGAAAGGTATGTAGAGGGTCAGGTAGAGATACTTACAGGAGAAAAAAAAAGCAACCAATTTTATCACCTTCCCTGATAATATGGGAGCTGTGGTGGCATAGTGCCTAAGGCATTTGACTGCTAACCACAAGGCTGGCGGTTCAAACCCACCAGCCACTCCTTGAGAAAGAAGATGGGGCAACCTACTTCTGTAGAGATACCACCTGGGAAACCCAAGGAAGGGTCACTAAGAGTCAAATTGACTCCAAGGCAGTGAGTTTGGTTTTGTTTGATTTTCCTGATAATAAGGAGAAGAATCACAGAATTAAGCAGGCAAAGCAAACCACTCCAACATTCACAAAGATAGTTGACTTATTCCTTTGAAGTGTAAAAGTCCTGTATTGAATTTAATTTAATCAAAAATGATAGACGCAAGCTGTTGGCTGTCCTCAAACTGAATCAGACCTAGGTCTCTCACATTGAAGGCAAGCATTCTACCACTGGGCCAACAAGGTCCCTGAGGGAATGATTTGAAAAAAAAAAAAAAAAAGTTGCCGATTTTGACTCAGTGATCCAATGTGTTTCAGAGTAGAACTGTGCTCCACGGGGTTTTCAAGACGTGATGTTTTGGAAGCAAAGCACCAGGTCTTTCTTTCAGGATACCTCTGGGTGTGTTTAAACTACCAATCTTTGGATTAGTAGTCAAGTGCTTAACTATTCATACCAGGAATGATTAGAACTATTCAATAAACTGCTCACTGTCCTTCTGTAGGTACCCTGGTAGCACAGTATTTAACACTTGACTGCTAATGGAAAGAGCAAAGTTTAAACCCACCGGTTGTTCTGTGGGAGAAAGATGTGGCAGTCAGGTTCCCTAAAGATTAAAGATTACAGCCTTGGAAACCCTATGGGGCAATCTATTCTGTCCTATTGTGTTACTGTGAGTTGGAATCAACTCTAAAGCCAGGGAAGTGTCTAACCAGAGTGACTTCTGAAAGTATGTTGAGTCATTGTCATCATCCACCAGGGGGCACCAGAATTCTAGGAATGGCCTGCCAAGGCGCCCTTGGGGGGAAAAAAGAATCTCACTGCCATCAAGATGATTCCATTCATAGTGACCCCTCCTTGGGTATCCGAGGTGGTATCTCTACAGACGTATATTGCCCAATCTTCCTTCTGAGGAGTGGCTGGTGAGTTTGAACTGCCAGCCTTCTAATTACAGTCAAATGCCTCAGGCACTATGGCAGGAGAGCTCCTCTAAGGTGTCCTTGGTGGCTGTTAACGAGGGGGCACGGGATAAAGGAAGTGGCTAATCCAAATTGGAGGCATGCTCTAGAAGTAGTACTGTCCAAAGCTGAGTCCCCTCCACAAGAGAGTGGTCATGAAGTTGCACAAAAACATGTGGACATTTTCACTTTCTGAGAAGTCACTGCCCAGGGAAGCTCTTCCCATCTTTTGGGAAGATCAAGAGCCTCTCTGCATCTTCCTGGTTCTGCCATTTGGGACCTGTTGAACAAATCTGATCTGGTCTCTCTGAAATGGAGTAAAGTCAATACAATTTCCCCCACCCTGGTTAAAACAGATAATTAGAACAGATAGGACCCCCAGATGGGAATAGATAAGTAAACTTAATTACTCTCAACTATTTCCCCACCCTGGTTAAGACAGATGAGTAAGCACATAGGACCCCAGTTGGAGACAGATGAGTAAACACAATAAGTTCAGTTCCTTAAGAACTGAATGGAACAAAAAACATTCTTTCCTGATATTTCCTTAGGCACAGGTGATAAACTCCTTAAGGTGTCTTAGAAAACAACTTGAAAATTGACTCTGGCCTGCGGACATGTGCAGTGGGACAGAGAGGAACAAAGTTACTGGGAACTAACACTCTCCCTTCTGCCTAGGTCCCAGTCAGCTGATGACAGGAAGCCGGTGTGATGCATCGGGTATGCAGGCACACTCAATTAGAAACCTACTGTCTCTTTAAACCAAGGTGAAGGAAATTTCAGCCAATCATCAACCATCTCATGTCCAAATTCCTGAAATTTTTATGAATATATATAATCCTCTCTTCTGAAACCTACTAAAACTATAATTTGATGGAGATTCAAGGAGTAGATCTGGGTACGGACCCCTGGCTCCTTGTATTGCCGCTTTGCAATAAATAATTTTCTCTCCTCTTAATCATTCAGTGTGTAAACTCTTTTGGCCTGACTGTGCACTGGGCAGGGACCCGCATTTGGTCCTATTTCATCTCCATGGCCAGACCCTCAAATATTTGCATCCAGATCTCAAGTTCCCTCTGAATCTTTGCTTCTCCAGGATAAATATGTGGTTGTTTCAACATTTCTCTTATTGTATTATATCTGTTGCAAAACAGAACTGTTCACTTTAGCTGAGATATCTCATAGAATCAAGAGAAGAGTAAACATCTTTGATTTAAGAAGACAGTGACTGGTGTTAATATTAAAATTTACCCGATCCCTGTGATATTGGACAACAGCGATGGCTAAAGAAATTCCCCCACCCTTTGTCTTCAGGAAAATGGCTTTGTGCAAATGTCCACCCTTCCCGCATGACTAAGACTCAGAGATGCCAGGCACAGACCCTCCAAATATTCCCATTCCTTGTCTCATAAATGAGTAACTACATTGCTAATCCTCACTGAGCAATCAGAAAAAAATGTTTATTAACCAACTTTGTTTTGCTTCTCCCCTTCCCCTAAGTCCATGAACTTTGGCCCACCTTGAGCCTGAGCCAGCATACTACCCCTCTTAAAGGCCCCTCCCTAAGAATAGGCTGACCTCAGAGTAAAGCACTCTGATTTTATGTGATGATGTCCTACGATAATGTCAACCTTTCATCCTACTTCCCCACACGTGGTTATTTCTTGTCCTTATTAACTCTCAATCTCTATAAAAGAAAAATGTTTTCCCCATAACTCTTGGAGATGCTGACAGACCTTACAGTTGGAGCGATGTTCTTATTGTAGTATTCTCCCTCCCCCACTACTCCAGTAGTTCCATTGCTTTCCCCTCTTTTCTTTCTGAATAAAGCTTCTCCCTACCTAGGTCTTAATTTGTTTTGTACTTGACACTGGAATTCAGGGCAGGAGTCTGCAGCCCTCTTATTACCAAATCAAACCCATTAGCATTGAGTGGATTCGGACACATAGTGATTGGGTTTCCAAGGTAGTAAATCTTTACAGAAGTAGATTGCCTCAGAATGGCTGGTGGGTTTGAACTACCAACCTTCTGGTTAGCAATCAAATGCCATAGCACTGGGCCAGCAGACCTCCTCTTATTACAGTCCTGTCATTACACAGCTCTGATCGTGATTCTTATCTCCATATGTTTCAGTTTCACATTTCAATTTCCTATAGAGTCTCTGAAGAGCCAACTTGGATTAGAGGCCCACCCCAGGGCAGGGACATGTAGCGCATGGTGCATATATAGTTTACCAGTTCCTAGTGGTGCAATGCCTAAGGTATTTGACTGCTAACCAGACGGTTAGTGATTCAAACCCATCAGCTGCTCCACAGAAGGAAGGTGGGGCAATCTACTTCCGTAAAGATTTACCACATTGGAAACCCAGTGGGGGTCTCAATGGACTTGATAGCAGTGTTTTGTTTTTGTTTTTTTTAGTTGCCTTCAAGTTGACTCTGACTCCTGGCAACCCCATGTGTGTCAGAGTAGAACTGTGCTTCACAGGGTTTCCAAGAGTTGATAACCAGGCCTTTCTTCTGAGGCACTCTGGGCAGACTTGAGCTTTTAGGTCAGTAGCTGAGTGTGTTAACCACGGGTACCACTAAGAGAGTCCTAGCTATGGTTACTGAGTCTTAACATGGAGAAGTAAGAAAACACACCCTGGGCCCACTTTCTTTTTTATTCAAGTCTCTCCTGTGAATGTAGATCATTTGTTAATGTTCCCTTTGAAGTTATGGAGCCAATGCTGCAGTTGGGTGTGAGCCTGCAGAGCAGCCTGGGACAATCATCCCTCTGTTCTGGACTCTATATTTCTATGAATATGGCCTAAAATTGTAACCTTTATTATTATTATTATTCACATTACTTATATCGGTTACTGTTGAGTTGTTGAGTTACATCTCTGCCACCAGCTTGTTCTGCAACCATTCAGTCTGGTGACTAAAAATACCAGATCATTAGCTCCAAGAATTTTCATTTGTAATATCTGAGTTACTGTTCTAGCCTGCCAAAACCTTTTGGGCTTTTATTCTGTCATCCATTATAGGAGACAGTTACACCACTATTATTTTTGACTTATTAATTTAACGAAGTTTTATTCAAGAAACTATATTTGGCAGGAGAATGAGATAACAGTCCCTTGCTACGCAGAGAAATTTTAGAAAATTTCACTTCTAGGAACATATTACATGCAAATTATCAGAGATATAAACACAGATTTGAATACTTGCACTTTTTTGTCATTATTACTTATAATTGCAAAAACATTACAAACCCATTTACTGACCAATAGCATGTCGTTGTTGTTAAGTACTGTTTTGGTTCTCTAAAGCCACTCTAACTGAAAATACCACAGGTGGATGGGCTTAATAAACAGGAGTCTGTTCTCTTACAGTTTATGAGGCTAGAAGTCTGAGTTCAAAGTTCCAGCTCTAGGGGCTGGGTGAAAGCCCCCAGACCCTGGGCTTCAGCTCTGCCTCTTGCTCCCGGCCCACTGAAAATGGAGGATTTTCTTAACTCAGGCAGCTGCTGGCTGCTGAGGCTGACAAACCCAAAATTAACAAATAATATGACACAGTCCCAAGATTACCAAAAACATGGCTGGTCACTAGTTTAAGTCCAGAGACAGTCCCAGGATTGACAGGAAACATGGGCTGCTGAATGAAGACTCAGCTACATGCAGGGTCCAAGCATGCCAAAAAGCTACAGAGACCTTTCTCAGAGCTGTCTCCTTACATACTAGAAGCAGACTACATCCCTAAGGAAGCTACTCAGCTATTCCAGTAGATTCCACCATGGAGTTGATTACCAGTTTTATCATGGGGAATAACTACTTCCAGCTGCCCAGCCACTCAAAACCAGGCCCAGCAAAGTTGACAAATAACCTTAACTACCACAAGTATCGGGAGCTCTGGTAGCATAGTGGCTAAGGCACTTGACTGCTAACCAGAAGGCTGGCGGTTCAAACCCACCAGCCACTGCTCAGAAGGAAGATGGGGCAATCTACTTCTGTAGTGATAGTGCCTCAGAAACCCAAGGAGGGGTCACTATGAGTCAGATGTGACTTGACGGTACATAACAACAACAACCACAAGTATCATCCAGTCGATTCTGACTCACTGAGACCCTAGGCACAACAGAACCAAACTTTGCCAGGTCCTGCACCAGCCTCAATGTGTTGCTATGCTTGAGTGCACTGCTGAAGCCACTGTGTCAATCTATCTTGTTGAACGTCTCAATCTATCTTGTTGAACGTCTTCCTCTTTTTTCTTGACGATCCGCTTTACCAAGCATGATATTCTTCTTCAGGGACTGGTCTCTTCTGACAAAATGACCAAAGTATGAGTTGAAGTCTGCCATCCTTGCTTCCAAAGAGAATTCCAGCTATACTTCATCCAAATCAGATTTCCTTATGCTTCTGGCAGTCCATGGTATAGTCCATACTCTTCGCAAACACCATAATTCAGTTGCAACGATTCTTGTTTGGTCTTGTTTATGCTTTGTTCCATTTTTGCATTTGTATGTGTTGTTGTTGTTGTTTTTAGGTGCCACTAAGTCAGCTCCAACTCATAGTGACCCTATATATAACAGAATGAAACACTGTTCGATCCTGTGCCAGCCTCTCAATCCTTGCTATATGTGAGCCCATTGTTGCAGCCACTGTGTCAATCTGCCTTGTTGAGGGCCTTCTCTCCTTTCATTGATCCTCCACTTTATTAAGCATGATATCCTTTTCCAGGGAATGGTCCTGTTTTGGTTACCTAGTGCAGCTCTAACAGGAACATACCACAAATGGGATACTTGACAAAATAGGAGTTTATTCTTACAATTTGGAGGCATTAAGTCCAAGTTCAATGTGTCAGGCTCTAGGGGCTGGGTGAAAGCCCCTCAACCTTGGGCTTCAGCTCTGCCTCCTGCTCCCGGCCCACTGAAGCTAGAGCCATCTCTTCACTCAGGCAGATGCTGGCTGCTGAGGCTGACAAACCCAAGGTTGACAAGTAATAAGGCACAGTCCAATGTTACCAAACCACATGGCGGGCCATTAATTCAAGTCCATTGAAAATCCCAAGGTCAGCAGAGCATGGCAGGCTACATGCAGGGTTCAAATGTGCCCTAAGCTAGAGACCATTCACAAAGCTGTTTCTTATATACGGGAAGAAGACCACATCCTTAAAGCAGCTACTCAGCTGTCTGTGGTAGATCCCATTGTGGAGTTGATTGCCAGTCTCATCATGGGGAATAACTACCACCAGCTTCCCAGCCACTCAACCAGGCCCAACCAAGTTGATGTACAACTTTAACTACCACAGGACCCTTGTGACAACATGACCAAAGTAGGTCAGACGAAGTCTGGTCATTCTTGCTTCCAAGGAGCATTCTGGCTGCACTTCTTCCAGGATAGATTTGTTAGTTCTTCTGGCAATCCATGGTACTTTGAGTATTCTTTGCTAACACCACAACTCAAAAGCATCAACCTTTCTTCAGTCTTCCTTATTCATTGTCCAGTGTTCACATCCATATGAAGCAATTGAAAATACCGTGCCTTGGGGTAGGCAAACCTTAGTCTTCAAAGAGACATCTTGCCTCTTCAGCACTTTAAAGAGGTCTTTTACAGCAGATGGACCCAGTGCAATATGTCATCTGATTTCTTGACTGCTGTTTCCAAGCATGTTGATTGTGGACCCAAGCAACATGAAATATCTGACAACTTCAGTTGTTTTTCCATTTGTAGTGATGCTGCTTTTTGGTCCAGTCGTGAGGATTTATGTTGAGATGTAATCCGTACTGCAGACTGAAATCTTTAATATTCATCAGTAAGTGCTTCAAGTCATCTTCACTTTCAGCAAGCAAGGTTGTGTCATCTGCGTATTGCAGTTGTCAATGAGTCTTCCTCCAGCCTGACACCACACACTTCTTCATATAGTCCAACTTCTCAGATTCTTTGCTCAGTGTACAGATTGAATAAATATGGTGAAAGGATACAAGCCTGCCGCACTCCCCTTCTGATTTTGAACCATGCAGTATCCCCTTTTCTGTTCAAACCACAGCCTCCTGATCTATGTACAGATTCCTCATGAATACCATTAAGTGTTCTAGAACTCTCATTCTTCTCAATATTATCCATAATTTGTTATAATTCACACAATCAAATGCTTTTGCATAGGCAATAAAACACAAGTAAACATCTTTCTGGTATTCTTTATTTTCAGCCAGGATCCATCTGACATCAGCAATGACAATTCCATGTCCTCTGCTGAATAAAGAGGCAATGGAAAAGCTCAATATCTTCAGTCAAAACCAGGCCAGGAGCTGATTGTGGAACAGACCATCAACTGTTCACATGCAAGTTCAACTTGATGTTAAAGACAATTTAAACAAAACCACAAGAGCCAAAATATGATCTAGAATATATCCCTCCTGAATTTAGAGACCCTATAAAGACTAGATTTGATGCATTGAACACCAATGACAGGAAACCAGATGAATTATGGGATGACATCAAGAGCATCATCCATGAAGAAAGCAAGAGGTCATTAAAAAGACAACCAAAGAAGAGAAGACCAAAATGGATGACAG
>NW_006922222.1:230561-232936 GCF_000298275.1 Orycteropus afer afer | reverse complement strand
CTGACACAGGCCATGATATTTCCAATTGCCTCGTATGCATGTGAGAGCTGGACAATGAATAAGAAAGACTGAAGAAGGGTTGATGCTTTTGAGCTGTAGTGCTGGTGAAGAATGCTGAGGGTACCATGGACTACCAAAAGAACTAACAGATCTGTCCTGGAGGAAGTGCAGCTGAGATGCTCCTTGGAAGCAAGGATGGCCAGACTCCATCTCACCTACTTTGGTCGTGTTGTCAGAGGGGACTGTTTCCTGGAGAAGGATGTCATTCTTGGTAAAGTGGAGGGTCGACAAAAGAGGGTAAGGCCTTCAACAAGATGGATTGACATGGTAGCTGCGACAATGGGCTCAAGTATAGCAAGGATCATGGAGCTGGCGCAGAATTGGGTGGTGTTTCGTTCTGCTGTGCATGGGGTCGCTATGAGTTGGAAGTGACTCGACAGCACCTGACAATAACAACAACTGCTGAATCCAGCTTGCATTTCTGGAAGTTCTCTGTCAATATGCTGTTGCAAACATTTTTCAATTATTTTCAGCAAGATTTTACTTGTGTGTGATATTAATGATATTGTTCGATAGTTTTCACGTTCTGTGGGATCACCTTTCTTTGGAATGGGCACAAATATGAATCTCTTCCAGTCAGTTGGCCAGGTAACTGTCTTCCAAATTTCTTGGTGTAGACAAGTGAGTGCCTCCAGCACAGCATCCATTTATTGAAATATCTCAATGGGTATTCTGTTCAGTTCCTAGAGCTTTGTTTTTCGCCATTTCTTTCAGTGCAGCTTCGACTGCTTCCTTCAGTACCGCTGGTTCTTGATCATATGCCACCTCCTGAAACAGATGAACATCTACCGATTCTTTTTGGTACAGTGACTCTGTGTATTACTTCCATCTCTTTTGATGTTTCCTGCATCATTCAATATTTTGCCCACAGAATCTTTCAATATTGCAACTTGAAGGTTGAATTTTTTCTTCAGTTCTTTCAGCTTGAGAAATACTGAGTGTGTTCTTCCCTTTTGGTTTCCTAACTCCAGGTCTTTGCACATTTCATTATAGTAATTGGCTTTGTCTGCTTAAACTGCTCTTTGAAATCTTCTGTTCATCTCTTTTATCTTGTCATTCTTCCTTTTGCTTTAGCTACTCTCCGTTCAATTGCAAGTTTCTGAGTCTCTTCTGACATGCCTTTTGGCCTTTTCTTCCTTTTCTGTCTTGTTAATGGCCTTTTGCTTTCTTCATGGATGATGTTCTTGTTGTCATCCTACAATTCCTCTGGTTTTCAGTCATTGGTGTTCAGTGAATCAAATCTAGTCTTTAGATGGTCTCTAAATTCAGGAGGGATATAATCAAGGTCATATATTGGCTATCATGGACTTGTTTTAATTGTCTTCAGCTTCAGCTTGAACTTGCATATGAGCAGTTGATGGTCTGTTCCACAATCAGCTCCTGACCTTCTTTTGGCTGAAGATACTGTTTCTCATTGCCTCTTGTGTAGTCGGTCTGATTCTTATGTGCTACATCTGATGAAGTCCGCATGTATAGCCCCTGTTTACGTTGTTGGAGAAAAATATTTGCAATGAGTAAGTTGTTGGTCTTGCAAAATTCTATCATGCAATCTCCAGTGTTATTTCTGTCACCAAGACAATATTTTCCAACTACCAGCAATTCTTCTTTGTTTCCAACTTTTGCATTCTATCACCAGTTATAATCAATACATTTTGATTACATGTTTGGTCGATTTCAGCCTGCAGAAGTTAGTAAAAATCTTCAATTTCCTTGTCTTTGGCTTTGGTGGTTGGTGTGTAAATTTGAATAAAAGTTGTATTAACTGGTTTTCCTTGTAGGCATATGGATATTATCACATCACTGACAGCATTGTACTTCAGGATAGATGTTGAAATATTCTTTGTGACAATGAATGCCATGCCATTATTCTTCAGTTTTTCATTCCCAGCATAGTAGATCATATGGTTGTCTGATTCAAAATGGCCTAAATCAGTACATTTTAGTTCACTGATGCCTAGAATATCAATCTTTATGCACATTCCATTTCATTTTTGACAACTTCCAATTTTTCTAGATTCATATTTTGTACATTCTGTGTTCTGATTATTAGTGGATGTTTGCAGCTGTTTCTTCTCATTTTGAGTTGAGACACATCAGCAAATGGATGTCCTGAAAGCTTTACTCCATTCACATCATTAAGGTCAACTCTACTCTGAGTAGGCAGCTCTTCCCCAGTTGTATTTTGAATGCTTTCTGAACTGAGGGGCTCATCTTCTGACACTATATCAATGTTTCAGGGCTATTCATAAAGTTTTCCAGTGATATATCAGATAGTGTTTCACTGCTATTCATAAGGTTTTTCCTGGCCAATTCTT
>NW_006922222.1:219871-229868 GCF_000298275.1 Orycteropus afer afer | reverse complement strand
TTCTGGTTAGCAGTCCAGTGTGTTAGGCACTATGCTACCAGAGCTCCTAACTCTTCTTTGGTCTTCTTTATTCATTGTCCAGCTTTCACAGGGACATGAGAAGATTGAAAATACCATGGCTTGGGGTAGGAGCACCTTAACCTTCAAGGAGACATCTTTGCTCTTCAGCACTTGAAAGAGGTCTTTTGCAACAGATGTGCCTAGTGCAATACATCATCTGATTTTTTTGACTGCTGCTTCCATTGGTGTTGAGTGTGGAATCAAGTAATATGAAATCTTTGACAACTTCAATCTTTTCTCCATTTATTGTAATGCTACTTATTGGTCCAGTTGTGAGTATTTTTGCTTTCTTTATGTTGAGGTGTAATCCATACTGCAGACTGAAGTCCTTTATCTTCATCAGTAAGTGCCTCAAGTCATCTTTACTTTCAACAAGTAAAGCTGTGTTGTCTGCATATCTCAATTAATGAGTCTTCCTTGAATCCTGATGTCATATTTTCTTCATATAGTTCAGCTTCTCAGATTATTTGTTCAGCATACAGTTGAATAAGTGTGGTGAAAGTTTACAACCCTTACACACTCCCTTCTTGATTTTGAACCATGCAGTATCCCCTTGTTCTCTTTGAATGATAGACTGTAGTTCAATCTATAGGTTCCTCATTGACATGATTTAGTGTTCTGGTATTCCCATTCTTCTCAGTGTTATCCATAATTTGTTATTTCCACACAGTCAAATGCCTTTGCATAGTCAATAAAACACAGGTTAACATCTTTCTGGTATTCTATGTTTTCAGCCAAGATCAATCTGACATCAGCAATGATATCTCTAGTCCTATGTTCTATTCTGAATCCAGCTTGAATTTCTAGCAGCTCACTATCAATATATTGCCCCAACCGTGTCTGAATTATCTTCAGCAAAATTTTACTTGTGTGTGATATTAATGATACTTCTCAATATTTTCCACATTCTGTTATATCACATTTCCTTAGAATGGGCACAGGTATAGACCTCTTCCATTCGGTTGGCCAGGTATCTGTCTTCCAAATTTCTTGGCATAGACAAGTGAGCTTCACCAGCACTGCATCCATCTGTTGAAATATCTTGTGGTAATTAAGTTTGTGTGTCAACTTGGTTTGGTTGAGTGGCTGGACAGCTGGATGTAGTATCCCCCATGATGAGACCAGTAATCAACTCCATGGTGGAATTTACTGTGAGCAGCTGAGTAGCTGCCTTAGGGACATGGTCTGCTTCTTGTATATAAAGAGAACCCTTGGGAATGGTCTCTAACTTATGGCACACTTGGACCCTGCACGTAGTCGTGTCATTGTTCAGCAGCCTGCCATGCCCTGCCAACCTTGGGACTTTCAATGGACTTGAATCAATGACCTGCCATGTGGTTTGGTAATATTGGGACTGTGCCATTTTATTTGTTGACCTTGGGCTTGTTAGCCTCAGCAGCCAGTAGCTGCCTGAGTAAAGAGATGCCTCTAGCTTCATGGGCCAGGAGCAAGAGGCAGAGCTGAAGCCCAAGTTTGAGGGGCTTTCACACAGCCCCTAGAGCCTGGCACTTTGAACTTGGACTTTTAGCCTCCTGAACTGTAAGAGAATAAATGCCTCTTTGTTAAGGCCATCCCATTTGTGGTATATTCTTGTCACAGCGAAACTAGGTAACCAGAACACATTTCAATGTATATTCCATCAATTCCTGGAGCCTTGTTTTTTGACAATTACTTCAGTATAGCTTGGATCCCATCCTTCAGTGCCAGTGGTTCTTGATGATATGCTATCTCCTGAAAATGGTTGAATGTCTACCACTTTTTTGGGAAGAATGACTCTGTGTATTCTTTCCATCTTCTTTTGGTGCATCCCGCATTGTTCAATATTTTACCCATAGAATCCTTCAGTATTGGAACTTGATGCTTGAATTTTTTTGTCAGTTCTTTAAGGTTGAGAAATGTTAAACATGTTCTTCCCTTTTGGTTTTCTTCGCACATTTTGCTATAATACGTTACCTCGTCTTAAGCCACCCTTTGAAATCTTCTGTTCAGCTTTTATTTCATTATTTCTTTCATTAAGCTGAGTTACTCTCCATTCAAAGGCAATTTTCAGAGTCATTTTGGACATCCATTTTGGTCTCTTTCTTCCTTTCCTGTGTTTTTAATGACCTTTTGCTTTCTTTATGTATGATGTTCTTGATGTCATCCCACAGCTTGTCTGTTCTTTGGTCTTTGGTGTTCAGTGCATCAAATCTATTCTTCAGATAGTCTCTAAATTCAGGTGGGATATAAACAAGGTCATATTTTGGCTGCCATAGATTTGTTTTAATTTTCTTCAGCTTCAACTTGAACTTGCATATGAACATTTGATAGTCTATTCCACAGTCAGCTCCTGGATTTGTTTTAGCTAAAGATTTTGAGTTTCTGCATCGTTTCTTTCCACACATGTAGTTGATCTGATTCCTCTGTATTCTATCTGTCAAGGCCCTTGTGCATAGCCACTGTTTATGTTGTTGAAAAAAGATATTTGCAATGAATACACTAGTCTTGCAAAGTTCTATCTTGTTATCTCCAGAGTAATTTCTATTATGAAGGCCATATTTTCCAACTACTTGTTATTCTTCTTTGTTTCACACTTCCACAATATATCTTGATAGCATGTTTTGGCAATTTCAGGCTGAGAAGTTGGTAAAAATAATCAATTTCTTCACCTTTGGCTTTAGTGGTTAGTGCATAAATTTGAATAATAGTAGTATTAACTGGTCTTCTTTGTAGGTATATGGATATTATCCTATCACTGACAACACTGTGCTTCAGGATAGGTCTTGAGATGTTCTTTTTGATGGTGAACATGACACCATTCTTCTTCAATTTCTCATTCCCGGTGTCAAGCTGGGGTTGTGTGTCAAATTGGCTGGACCACAATTCTGAGTGGTTTAAGCAGTTGTGATGTGGTTATTCCCATGATGAGATCTGATGTATATGCTTTGAGCAGCCAATCAGTTGAAAGGGAGTTTCCTTAGGGCTGTGGCATGCTTCCAATATATATATGGACATACTGGGAAAATTGAGGAACCTTCTGTGGATCTGGATCCTGTTGTGCTGCCTACAACTCTCTGTGAGCAAACAATCCACCATTCTGCCTGGTGATCTTGGATTCATCATCTGCTGAAGTCAACAGCCATCATACTGCCTGCTAACCTTGAGCTCATCAGCCCTGCAGCTGAGTGAGTCAGGAAAAGCCTCCAGCTTGACGTTTGGTCCAGGAATTTGGGACCTGCCAGGCTCTATAACTGTGTGAGCCATTTTTCTAAGATAAATTTCTCTCTCTATATGTATAAGCTCCACTTGTTTTGCTTCTAGAGAACTCAGCCCAACACACCCAACCTAGTAGGTCATATGACTGTCTGATTCTAAATGGCCTATACCAGTCCATTTCATCTCACTAAGGCCTAGGATATCAACCTTTATGTTTTCCATTTCATCTTTGATGACTTCCAATTTTCCTAAATTCATATATTGTGTTTTCCATGTTCCAATTATTAATGGAATTTGCAGCTTTCTTCCCATTTTGAATCATGCCCTATCAGCAAATGGAGGTCCCGAAAGCTTTATTCCATCCACATCATTAAGGTTGTTAATTCTGCTTTGAGGAGGCAACACTTCCCTAGTCATATTTTGATTGCCTTCCAACCTGGAGGGCTCATCTTGCAGCACTATATCAGACATTGTTTCACTGTTATTCCTAAGATTTTCAGTGGCCAGTTTTTTCAGAAGTGGACAACTGCATCCTTCTTCCTAGTTTTTCTTAGTCTGGAAGCTCCACTGAAATGTGTCCACAATGGATGACATGCTGGTAATTGAAACAGCTGTGGCATAACTTTGCAACACACAAACCAGTACAACAAACTGACAGACGAATGCTCCTTAGATGAGAGAATGGCCAGACTTTGTCTCTCACGCTTTGGTCATTTTGTCAGAAAGGACCAATCCCTGGTGAATGATTTCATGCTGGGTAGTGTATACCATCATTGAAATAGGGGAAGACTCTCAACTAGATGGATTGACCCAGTGGCTGCAAAGATAGGCTCAAGCACAGCAATGACTGTGAGGTTGGTGCAGGATTGGGAAGTGTTTTGTTCTATTGTAAAAACAGAGTCCCTTATGAGTCAAAACTGACTCAATAGCGCCTAACAACAATAACTTTTCTGTATATATATACATTTCATTTTCATAATGAATATGTTTTTTCTAATATAATTTTTTTTAAAAAAATCAGAAATTTATTTCATGATCATTCATAGAATTTGACTGTTGATAAATTTTTCACATTGTTCTTATTGTTTTATTGTCACAAGTGACTGACAGGATTTTCTTCACTCTAAGGATTCTTATTGTTTTATTGCCACAAGTGACAGGACTTTCTTCACTCCCCTTCCCCCCTTTAATTATCTTTTATGGTAGAACCACCCCTAACAGATAACTTCAAACTTCCTGTTGTGCCAGTCAGCTGCCCTGGGACTCTCAGGCCTCAGGGCTCTGCCTGTATTGCTCAGACCACGGAGAGTTCTAAAGCACACTGTCTCTACCCTCCTTTCTATGAAATGCGACTGACCTGAGCTGGGAAATTTTCCAAAGTGAATGCCTCATGATCTTTTTCATTAGTGTCTTCTACCTGCAGGCTCCACCTTGCCCATTTTCCAAGTTTATCATAGGTCTAACAGAAGGAACATCAGCATGTCATCCTCAGGCCTAGTGGACCTGAAATACTGTCACAGACCCAGCTGCTGGATGCTGCATGCTGTGAATGAACACTTGACACCATGTAGATTTTTTTTTTAATTGTGCTTTGGGTGCAAATTTACAAAGCTGATTTGTTTTACATTCAACAGTACATGCACATTTGATTTCACAGCCCTGATTACTATCCCCAACCATAAAAAACTCTCTTCCCCTCTCCTCCTGGTGACTACCCCTCCCTGTGCCCTTCTTTTCTATGCATTCCTGTCTGTCCAGCTTTCCCTCTATGTGAATGCCACTCCTCTGATGTCTCATGGTTGATTGATCTATGGGGTGCATCTCCCTAGGGTAGGGAGATACCCTGGGGAGTTTAAGTAAAGGGTTCTGCTGTTGCTGACCACAGAACTGAACTTCTGCCTCAGTTTCCCTGCTGTTAGCACTTCATGTCTGTATTAACATTGACACATGGGGCCCCAGCCTGTTTGGCAGGGTCTTCTCACCCCACTCAGGTCTTGCCAGTGACCCTTTTACTACTCTCCTCATCTCTCTCACCTTTACACCTGTGATGTTTAATTTTATGTATTAATTTGGCTAGGCTACAATTTCCAGTTGTTTGGCCAAAAATGAGTCCAGTTGCTGTTATGGAGCAGATATACGTGCTGTTATAGAGTAGTTACATCTGATCCATCCATTGGCCTTAAGTAAAGCAGATTACCTCCCATAATTGAATGACATGTGGTTACCTTCCATCTAACATAATATAATTACGTTTCATAATGTAATGTGATGAATCAATCTGTTGAAAATGGAGTTTCTTTAGAGTATGTTATGCCTCCAGACTATAAATAGGTATTCTGGCCAAAATCTCTGCTCACTTTTCTGATACCTGACCTACAGATTTGGGGATGCAAGCCAGCAGGAGCCTCCAGCCTGTCACTCGACCCATGGGTCTTGACCTTGCCAGCCCCCTGCTATAATTTGAACCAATTCCTTGAAATCTCTCTCTATATATAGATTTGTTGATATCTGTATCTATATATCTGTATCTATAAAAGGAGTTCTGATGGTATAGTGCCTAAGGCAGTTGACTGCTAAACAGAAGGCCAGCAGTTCAAACCCACCAGCCACTCCTCAGAAAGAAGAATGGCAATCTACTTCCATAGAGATACCACCTCGGAAACTCAAGGAGGGGTTGCTATGAGTTGGATCTGACTTGATGGTAATGAGTTTGTTTTTTTTGAGTTTGGGCTTACCAAGGTTTCCCAGAGCCAGATAGAGCCTGCTACCTCGAGGTTTTCCTTGTCTGTGCTCCCTGACGGACTGAGCTGTCTTGGATCTCAGTCTTCATCTTTCTTCTCTGTGTTCTCACCTCTTTCCTTGCCTGCCTATGGAATCAAGGCCCCAGGATGCCTAGTGCTGGCCTATACTGTTGTGGTTAATTATCGTGAGCACACTTGGCATTGGGATAGCAGGAGTGTGCACAGGGAGGAGGGTTGTTAATGACAAAAGTAGAAAATAAAAATTACAATCCTCTCATTCCTGTCATGAATAACCACCACTGCTTAATATCTTGTATTTTCTTCCAGTCTTTTTGTTTCTTTGTAATTTAAAAAAAAATTTTTTTTTTTTTTTAATTGTGAGATGGGTGCAAATTTACAAAGCAGATTTGTTTTACATTCAACAGTGCACACACATTTAGTTTCACGGTGGTGATTACAATCCCCACAGTGGAAGAGCCCTCCTCTTCTCTCCTCCCTATGGTTACCCCTTTCCTGTGTCCTTCTTACCTATGTATTCCTGTCTTGTCTGTGTAGCTTTCCTCCCATGCAAATACTGCCCTTCCGATCTCTCACAGTTGCCTGTTCTGAGGTGTGCACCTCCCTGGGATATATATTCAGCTTGTAGGCTTGTCTATTGTTTGGCTGAGAGTTAATTCACAGGGGTGAGTCCAATTCCAGGCCCGAACAATAATCTAGGGCCATAGACTTGGGAGTTTCACCATTCTCCATCTGACAAGTAATTCTGGGCGTTTTTATGTTTTTGAATTTTGTTCCACATTTTCCTCCTGCTCTACCTAGGATCCCCAATTTTGAGTGGTTGGCATCTATGTAATTTTTCACAGTAGTTGCAACTGTTTAAAGTCCTCTGGATTGGTACTGTCTCTTCTCTGCTCTTTTATATCTCTTTCTTTCTCTCCCTCCCTGTATACCTGTTTTGGTTACTTAGTGCCACTCTGACAGGAATATACCACAAATGGGATGCTTGAACAAACAGGACTTTATTCTCTTACAGTTCTGGAGGCTAGAAGTCTGAGTTCCAAGTGTCAGCTCTAGGGGCTGGATGAAAGCCCCTCGACCTTGGGCTTCAGCGCTGCCTCTTGCTCCTGGCCACTGAAGCCAGAGGCTTTTCTTCACTCAGGCAGGTGCTGGCTGCTGAGGCTGACAAATCTAAGGTCAACAAGTAAAAAGGCACAGTCCCGATATGACCAAACCACATGGCAGGCCATTGATTCAAGTCCATTGAAAGTCCCAAGATCAGCAGGGCATGGCAGGCTACTGAACAACAACTTGGCTACATGCAGGGTTCAAATGTGCCATAAGCTGGAGAACTTCCTCAAAGTTGCTTCCTATATACTGGAAGCAGACCACATTCTAAAGCAGCTACTAAGCTGCTCCAATAAATTCCACCATGGAGTTAATTGCCAATTTCACTATAGGGAATAACTACATCCAGTTGCCCAGCCATTCAACCAGGCCCAGCCAAGGTAACACACAAACTTAACTACCACAGCACCCTTTTTTGATTGCTGGTAATTAAGGAAGTTCAGGTGAAGGGTAAAGAGGTACAATTAGCACCAAGTTATCACCATGATTATTCATGATCATTTCTTAATGTTGTTGATTCATTTGGACCCCACAGCCACCTTGCAGGCTGATAGTTCAGGTACAGCATTAATCTAATTGCCTTCTATAGATGGGGAACTTAATATCCAGTGAGATTTTAGTAGGGTGCCCATAATCTCTCAGTGAGCAGAAGGCAGGGCCAGGATGGAAGCGTAGCCTTCAATGCCCACTTCTTTGTCCCTGTTCCAAGTGCTGTGCCCATGGGATTTTGCCAACAATCTGCTTGGGGTTTGATTTCAAATGGGGAAAAGTAGTGGCAAGTGAAGGCCCCAGAAACAAGAGTAATAGCAACAAGACCGCAGCTGGGAAGGGCTGGCCCTGCTGAGTCCCTGCCGGGCCTTTTGGAGAAGCACCAAAGAGCCTGCCTGTTTGCCATAGGGGAGTTCACTTTCATGTTCTTAGACACAAGCCTTTTTTACTCTATTTAACCCTTCCTAGTGGTCTGACTTGATGATACATAACAACAGTGGGCCACCGAAGGAGCTCTAGTGGTACTGTGCCTAAGGCATTTGACTACTAACCATAAGGTTGGTGGTTCAAACGCACCAGCTATTCTGCAGAAGGAGGATGGGCAATCTACTTCTATAATGATTTACCGCATTGGAAACCCAATAGGGGTCGCTATGAGTCAGAATTGACTCTATGGTAGTGAGTTAGTCAGTAGTGGCCCATTCAGAGCCCTGGTGGTGCAGTGGTTAAGTACTCAGCTGAAATGTGAGGCATTCTGCTTCCATATAGATTTGCCTTGGAAACCCTGTGGGACAGTTCTGCACTGTTCTCCAAGGCACCATGAGTCAGAACCAACTCAACAACAGTGGGTTGGTGGGCCATTGACCATGAGGGCAGCTATAAAGTCCACCCAACAAGAGCAAGGCTTGCCTTTCTATGGAAGTTGTGTGTTTTGTGGTGGTTGAGGAGGTTCTGATCACATGTGGGATAGACTGCAGTTCCCCCAGGCTCCCTAGAAACCCCAGTGTTTCTAGGCTTTTACAAAGCCAGTCCCTATGTATCACCCAGGCTCTTACCTCAGCCCCTCCCAGACCTTCTCCTTGGGTTTTTACATGATGCTTCATTCTTTTCTCTGAAAAGAAGAAGAAAGTATCCTTAATTGCACTCATATTGGTGTCTACTCTTTGGGAGCTGTGTTGTTTTGAGTTTAAACCATGCACCAAATGTGTCCAGTAGGCCTTTAGTGAGCCAGACCCTGGGGGCACCTGGATGAATAGATGCAGACAGCCTTCAGTAGCAGGCTGTGGCCCACGAAGCCTTTCATGAGTCCTGCTATGACCCGTTTGTAGTTATTCCACAAACATTTGCTGGAAAGATGCTAAGTGTCAGAAGGTCCCTGGTTGGAGCAAATGGTTTGCACTCAACTACTAAAGGAGCTCTGTTGATGCAGTGTCTAAGGCACTTGACTGCTAACCAGAAGGCTGGTGGTTCAAACCCACCAATCACTCCATGGAAGGAAGACTGGGCACTCTACTTCCGTAAAGATTTACCACCTCAGAATCCCTCCAAAGAGGGCCGCTATGAGTCAGAATCAACTTGATGGCAGTGGGTTTGGCTTGGTGACCTAAAAGGTTGCCATTTGACCCCACCCAGGACCACCACAGAAGAAAGACCTGGCAATCTGCTCCCATAAAGATTACAGATAAGATAACCCTATGGAGCAGTTCTATTCCATATGAATACATATTGTTTATTAAGGAGCTCTGATGGTGCAGGGGTTAAACCTTCTGGCTGCTAACCAAAATGTCAGTGGTTCAAATCCTCTGTGGAAGAAAAATGAGTCAGTCTGCTTCTGTAAAGATCTACAGCCGTGGAAATCCAGTGGGGATCTCTATGAGTCAGAATTGATGCAATGGCAGTGAGTTTGGTTTGTTTTGGTTTATTTTATTTGGTATTCACACCATTTGCTGTGTATATTCTCAATTACAACAGCAAATAAAATGAATTATACATAAAGACAAAGAGGGTGCCGTGGTGGCATAGTGGTTAAGTGCTCAGTTGCTAACCAAAAGATTAGTAGTTGGACCCCACCAGCCACTCCTCCAGAAAAAGAAGTGGCAGTCTGCTTCTGTAGAGTTTACACCCTAAGAAACCCTATGAGACAGTTCTACTCTCTCCTATAGTATTGCTATGAGTCAGAATTAACTCCACGGCAACAGGTTCCCCCCCCCCCCATAAATTAAAAGAAAACCCTGTTGAGGTCAGTTTTATTCTGAAACACAAGGAGTTGCCAAGCATCCAATTTGACTCTAGGACAGCTGGTTTTTGAGTTTTAAGATAAGGAAGTACAATATCTGTTTTGACATCAAAAAAGCACTTGACTGCTAACCAGAAGGCTGGCGGTTCAA
>NW_006922222.1:210472-216237 GCF_000298275.1 Orycteropus afer afer | reverse complement strand
AATAAATAATAGCTTCTCTTTTTAATATCATCTCTGATAAAATAAAATCTGACAATCCTGTTAGTCCATTCAACTTGTTTTTTAAATTCTATTATTCCAATATTTTTACATGGCAGCAGTGGTAGTTTAAGACTGTGTGTCTGCTTGTCTGGGCTGGGTCTTTGGTGACTTGGCAGTTAGATGTAGTTGTTCCCCATGATGAGACTGTAATCAACTCTGTGGTAGGATCTGCTGTGAGCAGCTAAGTAGCTGCCTTCGGGGTGTGACCTGCTTCCAGTGTTTAAGGAGAAGTTTGGAGAAAGGTCTCTAGCTTTTTGGTGCATCTCGATGCTGTCTTTGGCCACGTTCTCATCTCTGGTTCCTGGACTTGAACCAGTGGCCTGCTGTGCTGTTTGCCAATTTTAGGGTTGTTCTTGGACATGAACCTGCCATGCTGTTTGCTGATCTTGGGATTGTGCCATTTTACCTGTTGACCTTGGGTTTGTCAGCCTCAGCAGCCAGCAGCTGCTCAAGTTAAGAGACACCTCCAGCTCCAGTCTGCCTTGGCTGAAGCTCAAAGTCAAGGGGCTTTCACCAAGCCCCTAGAGCCAGCACGCTAAATTAGAACTTCTAGCCTCCTAAACTGTAAAAGAATACATTGCTGTTTGTTAAAGCCATCCACTTGTGGTATTCCTGTTAGAGCAGCACTAGTGAACCAAGACTAGAGCAGCAAGTAGTGAACCAAGAACACAGTGAAAAGACGGACCTGCCTACTTTTCCTCTAGGAAATCACTCAAAGAAAATAAAAAGATCAAGAAACAAATGCAGTTCCATTTGTGATGAAACTGGGAAATGTCTGTGAGCCTAACTACAGAATCTAGAGGAAGGCTGCCAAATTTTCTGTAAGTCAACTAGGAGTGCTGTGAGAGATGGTGGGTACCAAAGTCGGCAGAGCCAGGTTTGGCCCCCAAGAGAAGTTGAGAGTGTGGTGCTGAGAAAGCCCTCAGGCAGACTCATAGTATTTGCAGGAGGCACTTTCCAGAAGCTCACGCATTGCCTCATGAGCAGTTCTGCAGCTGTTGCCATGTATTGGTTGGATAGAAACAAAGGCTAGACTAGTTATCCACCCAAATAACCCTGAGTCTGAAGAAACTGTATTGTGATCCAGGGAGAACAGGACTAGCTCTGTGTATCAAGAAATTGATTGGTATGTAACAAGCCAGCCCCAACAGAGGGGCTTAAAAGAACCACTGTTTTATTTGCTGAAGGTCCCTGGGTGGTGTCAACAGTTTGTGCTTGACTGGTAACCCACGAAAGGGCTGATGACCTGATTCTGTAGATGCCAGCCAAGAAAACCCCATGGAGCAGTTTTACTCTGTAACACATGGGTCACTGTAAGAATCAACTCAACAGCAATGGATGATTTTATCTGCTAGTGATTATGTGGGAGCTCTGGTGGCATGGTGGCTAAGGCATTTGGCTGCTAACCAGAAGGTTGGTAGTTCAAATCCACTAACCACTCCTCAGAAGGAAGATTGGACAATCTACTTTTGTAGTGATACTGCCTCAGAAAACCAAGGAGAGGTTGCTATGAGTCAGATCCAACTTGATGGCAGTAAGTTTGGGTTTTTTTCTTTTTTTTGGTTTAGTGATTGTGTGACTCAGCAGTTTGGGCAGAGTTCTGCAGAGTAGTTCTTTGGATGGGCTCACCTGGGGTCTCTCAGCCTCCTGAAGATGTCCCTCAGGAGGCTGCAGTCTTCCTCTTGCTTGACTGACTGGGGCTGAAGGGCCCATGATGGCCTTACTCATGTGTCTAACATTAGGAGCCAGAAAAGGAAATTTGGCTGGCCTCAGCATTCTCCATAACAATTTGCAAGACTAGAAGTCAACAAAACAATACCTTCCCAGTGTCCAGAGGGAAAAAAATGACCTAAAAATAAGGCTATTGAAAATGCTTTTGAGTGTACAAGAATTCAATAAATATAGCTTCTATATAATCTCTTTGAATCAGACACTAAACAATGAAGTTTAGCCAGCCAAGAGAAATAACTGAAGTTGATTTTAAAAGAAGAAGAAGAAAAAAAAGATCAGACAGGAGCATGGAACCATTTCACCATAGGACTAAATTTCAAACAAATGTGAATACTATGGTTATACATTTGCAAAACATTTGTAAGTGTATAGAAACCAGGTGCCTCAAGTTGACTTCAACTCATGCCAACCCCATGTGTGTCAGAGCAGAACTGTGCTTCATAAGATTTTCTTTCATTCTTCTTTTCTTTTTCCTTTTTTTTTGTGATTTGGGTGAAAGTTTACAGAGAAAATTCATTATCCATACTAGCAGTTCATACACATTTTGTTTCATGACATTGATTGCAATTCCCCATAATGTAACAGCTCTCTTCCCACTTCTTCCCTGTAGCTACCTCTTCCCTGTGTCCTTCTTTCCAGTACATTCCTGCCCCATGAGCTATCTCCCTGCGTACACACTACCCTTCTGTTCTCCCACAGTTGATTACTCTAAAGAGTTTATCTACCTGATGTAAATGTTCACCCTATACACCTGTCTGTTGTTTGGCTGGAAGCCACAAGAGTGAGTTTGAGTCCAGACCAGAAGGGTAACTAGGGGTTATAGTCTCAGGGCTCTCACCAGGCTCGATCAGACCAGCAAACCTGATCGTTTTTCATGATATTCAATTTTGTTCCATATTTTTTTTCCCACTCTATCCAGGATCTCCTCCACTGATCCCTTTCCAAGTGGTTGAGAGTGGTAGCTGGGCACCATCTGTTTCTTCTGGTCTCATGGTCTTATAGGCTGAGGATTGCATTGTCTACTAGTCCTTTAGACTGATTGTTTCCATAAGTCTTTAATTGTCTTCATTCTTCTTTGCTGTGGACAAGGAGAAACCCATTGTTGTATCTAGATGGCCACTTGCAATCTTTTAAGACCCAAGTCCTTACTCACCAAAGTAGAATATAGAACAATGTTTTTGTGTAGTGTTAATGCTCTGGTAGCATAGTGCCTAAGGCACTTGACTGCTAACCAGAAGGCTCGCAGTTCAAACCCACCAGCCACTCCTTGGAAGGAAGGTTGGGCAATCCTACTTCCGTAGTGATACTGCCTTGGAAACCCAAGGAGGGGTCACTGTGAGTTGGGGCCGACTCGATGGCAAATAACAACAACATGCCAATTAAACTTGATGTCCCCGGTGACCATAGTCCCTAGCATCAGGTCCATCTACTCACCCTCAGGGTGGTTGGCTGTGGCCAGGAAGTTATAATAACTTTACCCCTTGTTAACTCTATATCTGGACTTTTTTTTTTTTTTTCCCCCTAACATTCTAGGCTGGCTATCTTTTTTTTTTTTTTTAATGGTGATTAGGGTGCAAACTTACAAAGCAGATTTGTTTTACTCTCAACAGTTCATGAACGTTTGATTTCATGGCCCCAATATCAATCTCCAACCATAAAAAGCCCTCCTCTTCTCTCCTCCCTGTGAGTACCCTTTCCCTGTGCCCTTCTTATCTATCTGCCAGTTTTCCTTCTAAGTGAATGCTGCCCCTCTGAGGTCTCATGGCTGGTTGATCTAAGGGGTACATCTCCCTAGGGGAGGTGAGTGCATCTCCCTGGGGTAGATGTTTTGCTTATAGGTCTTTCTACTGTTGGGCTGAGAGCCAATCCACAGAAGTGACTCCATTTCTACGCCTGAAGGATAACCTGGGGCCATAGTCTTGGGGATTTCACCAATCTCAATTTTGTTCCACAATTTTCCTCCCACTCTATCAATTTTGATCCTTTTCTGAGTTGTTGGCATAGGTAGCCAGGCACCATCTAGTTATTTTGGTCTCAGGGTGGTGAAGGCTGAGGTCTTCATGGTCCATCATATCTTTGGACTAATTGTTTCTAAACAACCTTGATTTTCTTCACTCTTTTGCTCCAGAGGAGAGGAGACCAATAGTTGCGTTTCAGATGGCTGCTCAAAAGCTTTTAAGACCCCAGTTGCTACTCACCAAAATAGGATGCAGAACAAGATTTTTATGTACTATGTTCTGCCAATTGAGTATGATGTTCCTTGAGACTATGGTTCCACACGTGCAGGCCTGGTGATTTTCTCCCTCAAGGTGTTTGGTTGTCTCTGAGAAGCTACTCCAATCTTGTCCTCTGGTACTTCTGTAATGTATGTGGATAATTTTGTAGTGAAAGTTCATATGTAAGACTATCGTCAGCCAAAACTATCCTTGGTTTTATGTATATTCCTGTTTGCCTACCCTTGCCTGATCTTCTCACCTTTTCTATGCATTTACCCATAGCCTACTGTTTGCTGCCACTGGTAATGCAGTATTGTGCATGTAATAGTGTTTGCCTCTGTTGTCTATATCTTTTGTGCATGTTTCTGTGTCATCCCTTTCCCCATTGTCACCATACTGGTCACAGACTCTGTCCATACTGCCCCTCCCCTCACCCAAATCAGCATGTGACCCCTAACTAGTCTGAAATTTTCTTTCCCCTTCCATACCATCCCCAATAACCAGCAAAGTGAATTTCCTTCCCTGTGTAAAATTTTCCTTGACTTTTAGCAATATGAACTCATACAATATTTGTCTTTCTGTGTTTATTTCACTCACCATAATACACTAGCAGTATATGAGAATTCCAATCTCTGCACATCCTCACCAGCATATGGTATTTTCTGTCTTGTTGAACATATAAGGAAATAGCTATTATTGTTGGGATGAGAAGATATCTCATTGTTGTTTTGATTTGCATCTCTCTAATTGCTAATGATCATGAGCATTTCCTTATATGTTTGTTGGCCACCTATCTTCTTTAGTGAAGCGTCTGTGCGTGTCCTTTTCGCATTTTTGAATTGGATTGTTTGTCTTTTTAGTGTTGAGGTGTTAAAGTTGTCTATAAATTTTAGAGATAAGTCCCTTGTCAGATATGTCATAGCCAAATATTCTTCCCCAATCTGTAGCTTCTCTTTTACTCTTTTGGAGAAGTCTTTCGATGAACATAAGAGTTTAATTTTTAAAAGGTCCTAGTCCTTTTGAATTCTTTATCAGGGAGTTCCAGTACTGCTTCTTCCTCAGGGATGTTTTCTGGGTCTGTATCCTGATCCCTTGTTTCTACTACTTTATTTTGCTTCTTTGTGTGGATTGATGGTCTGTTGTTTCTGAGACATTGTGATGTCACTGTACTTATATTTAATTGGTAATTGTTTGTTGGTGTGATTTTCCCAACTTTTTTTTTCTTTTTTGTTTTGATATATCTGAGTAAACAGGATACTTTTCTCCTCTATTCACTAGTTGACAGCACTTATGCACTCACCACCTGTTTCCTGGGGGGTGTGATAGATAATGAGAGTAGGTGCAAAGATCTCTGTTAGCTGTTTATGAAGAGCAGTTAAGAGTGAATCTGGCCTTTAAAAGAACTAGCAAATCTGTACTGGAGGAAGTGCAGCTGGAATGCTCCTTGGAGAATAATCAGACTTCATCACACCTTCTTTGGTCATGTTATCAGAAGGGACCATTCCCTGAAGAAGGATGTTATGCTTGGTAAGGTGGAGGGTCGACAAAAGAGGGGAAGGCTCTCAATGAGATGGATTGACACAGTGGCTGTGGCTATGGGCTCAAGTATAGCAGGGATTGCGGAGCTGGCATGGGACCGGGCAGTGTTGCGTTCTGCAGTGCATAGGGTCGCTATGAGTCGAAGACAACTCGACGGCTCCTAACAACCACCACCACAACAAATATTATTATAACTATGAATTATTATAATTATACAAT
>NW_006922222.1:197688-206697 GCF_000298275.1 Orycteropus afer afer | reverse complement strand
TCCAAAATTATCTTCTGTATTTCTGTCAATAGGTTTCTCTTTCCTTTGTTAAAAGAGTCTGTATAGCTTGTCTGTTTCTTTCACCATCTTACCCAATATCCCCTGCTAAAATTTTCAGTGGCTGATTTTTCAGAAATAGATTGTCAGGGATCTCAGGTAAGGGAAGGGACACAGGCACCACCTCCAAGTGGAGAGGTTTCGAACAGCTAAGGGTGACAAACTTGTCTGTCAGTTTGTCCTGCTGTGGTGGCTTGAATGTTGCTGTGAGGCTTGAGGCTGTGCCACTGGTGTTTCAAACATTAGGAGGGTTTCACATAGTGCACAGGTTTTAATGCAGCTTACAGGGTTAGACAGACTAGGAAAAAGAAAGAGGCCATTCACTTCCCAAAGAGTTGACCAGGGAAAATCTTATGAATAGCAGAGAAACACTGTCTTGATACTTTACTATGCAGCTTTATAAATAGCCCCAAACATTGTCTGATGCAGTGCAGGAGGGTGCACCCTTTAGGTTGGAAGGCTCTCAAAATATGACTGGGAAAGAGCTGCATCATCAGAGTAGAACCAACCTTAATGATATGGATAAAGTAAAGCTTTTGAGACCTCCATCTGCTGACATGTCATGACTAAAGTTGAGGAGAAACAGCTGCAAACATCCATTAATAATCAGAACATGAAATGTATGAAGTAAGAAAATTGGAAATTGTCAAAAATGAAATGGAACATGTAAAGATTAATATCCTAGGCATTAGTGAGCTGAAATGGACTGGTTTGGGCCCTTTTGAATCAGACAACATTATAATCTACTATGCTGGGAATGGCAATTTGAAGAGAGATGGTGTGGCATTCCTCATCACAAAGGATGTTTCAAGATCTCTCCTGAAATACAATGCTGTCAGTGATAGGATAATATCCATACATCTACAAGGAAGGCCAGTTAATACTACTATTATTCAAATTTATGCACCAACCACTAAAGCCAAAAATGAGGAAATTGAAGATTTTTATCAACATCTGCAGTTTGAAATTGACCCAATGTGCAATCAAGATGTGTTAATTATCACTGGTGACTGGAATGCAAAAGTTGGAAACAAAGAAGAATAACTGGTAATTAGAAAATTTGGCCTTGGTGACAGAAATAATGCTGGAGATCACATGATAAAATTTTGCAACACCAGCAACTTATTCATTGCAAATACCTATTTTCAGCAACACATGGACTTCACCAGATGGCATACACAGGAGTCACACTGACTACATTTGTGGCAAGAGGCAATAGAAAAGCTCAATATCTTTAGCCAAGAAAATACGAGGGGCTGATTGTGGAACAGACCATCAATTGCTCATATGCATGTTCAAGTTGAAGTTGAAGACAATTAAAATAAGTCCATGAGAGCCAAAATATGTTCTTGATAATATCCCTCCTGAATTTAGAGACCATTTAAAGAATAGATCTGATGCATTGAACACCAATGACTGAAAAACAGAGAGCTGTGGGATGACATCAAGAACATCATCCATGAAGAAAGGAAGAGGTTATTAAAAAGGCAAGAAAGGAAGAAAAGACCAAAATGGATGTCAGAGGAGACTGAAACTTGCCATTGAGTGGAGAATAGCTAAAGCAAATGGAACAAATGACAAGATAAAAGAGCTGAACAGAAGATTTCAAAGAGCAGCTTGAGCAGACAAAGTCAATTACTATAATGAAATGTGCAAAGACTTGGAGTTAGAAAACCAAAAGGGAAGAACACACTTGACATTTCTCAAGCTGAAAGAACTGAGGAAAAAATGTAAGCCTCAAGTTGCAATGTTGAAAGATTCTATGGGCAAAATATTAAATGATGCAGGAAGCATCAAAAGAAGATGGAGGGAATACACAGAGTCACTGTACCACAAAGATCTGGTCGATCTTCATCCATTTCAGGAGACGACATATGACCAAGAACCAATGGTATTGAAGGAAGAAGTCAAAGTTGCACTAAAGGAATTGGTGAAGAACAAGGATCCAGGAATTGACGGAAAACTCACTGAGGTGTTTCAACAAACGGATGCTCTGCTGGAAGCACCCACTCAGCTATGCCAAGAGATTTGGAAAATAGCTACCTGGCCAGCTGACTGGAAGAGATCCATATTTGTACTCATTCCAAAGAAAGGTGATCCCACACAATGTGGAATTCCTCGAACAATATCATCAATATCGCATGCAAGTAAAATCTTGATGAAGATAATTCAAAAATGGTTGCAGCAGTATATTGACAGAGAACTTCCACCTGGTTTCAGGAGAGGACATGGAATGAGGGATATTATTGCTGATGTCAGATGGATCTTGGTTCAAAGCAAAGAATCAGAAACATGTTTACTTGTGTTTTACTAACTATGCAAAGGCATTTGATTGTGTGTCACAACAGATTGTGGGTAACACAATTGAGAAGAATGGGAATTCCAGAACACTTGTTTGTACTCAAGAGGAACCTGTGCATAGATTGGGAGGCTGTCATTCGAACAGAACAAGGGGACACTGCATGGTTTAAAATCAAGAAAGGAGTGCGTCAGAGTTGTATCATTTCACCATACTTATTCAACCTGTATAAAAAAACAAAAAAACCAAACTCACTGCCATCGAGTCGGATCTGACTCATAGCAACCCCTCCTTGGGTTTCCGAGGAGGTATCACTATAGAAGTAGATTGCCCAAACTTCCTTCTGAGGAGTGGCTGGTGGGTTTGAACAGCCAGGCTTCCGGTTAGCAGTCAAATGCCTTAGGCACTATGCTACCAAATAATCTGAGAAACTGGACTATATGAAGTAGAACACAGCATCAGGATTGGAGGAAGAATCATTAACAACCTGTGATACACTGATGATACATCTTTACTTGCTGAAAGTGAGGATGACTTGAGGCACTTACTGATGAAGACTGAAGATTACAGTCTGCTGTACGGATTACATCTCAATATAAAGAAAACAAAAGTCTTCACAACTGGACCTATAAGCAGTATCACGATAAGTAGAGAAAAGATTGAAGTTGTCAGAGACTTCACTTTGGTTGGTTCTACAATCGACGCCAATGGAAGTAGCAGTCAGGATTATGAGATGATGTATGTTGTTGTTGTTGTTATGTGCCGTCGAGTCGGCCCAACTCATAGCAACCCCTCCTTGTGTTTCCAAGGCAGTATCACTACGGAAGTAGATTTCCCCATCTTCCTTCCGAGGAGTCGCTGGTGGGTTTGAACCACCAGCCTTCTGGTTAGCAGTCAAGTGCCTTAGGCACTATGCTACCAGAGCTCCCATCAGACGATGTATAGCACTGGGCAAATCAGCTGCAAAAGACCTCTTTCAAGTGCTGAGGAGCAAAGGTGTCTCCTTGAGAACTAAGATGTGCCTGACTCAAGCCATGGCATTTTCAATTGCCTCATATGCATGTGAGAGCTGGACAATGAATAAGGAAGACCGAAGAAGAGTTGATGATTTTGAGTTGTGAGGTTGGCAAAGAATGCTGAAAGTACAATATGATGGACTGCTAAAAGATCTAACAAATCTGTGCTGGAGGAAGTGCAGCCAGAGTGCTCCTTGGAAGCAAGAATGGCCAGACTTCATCTCACCTACTTAGGTCATATTGTCAGAAGGGACCATTCCCTGGAGAAGGAGGTCATGCTTGGTAAGGTGTGTTGTTATTTGCCATTGAATATGACCCAACTCACAGTGACCCCTCCTTGGGTTTCCAATCTACTATGGAAGTAGATTGTCCAACCTTCCTTCTGAGGAGTGGCTCATGGGTTTGAACCACCAGCCTTCTGATTAGCAGTCAAGTGCTTTAGGCAATAGCTACCAGAGCTCCTCCTACACAACAAAAGAGGGGAATGCCCTCAATGAGATGGACTGACACGGTGGCTGCATTGATGGGCTCAGGTATGGCAAGGATCATGGAGCTGGTGTGGGACTGGGCAGTGTTTCCTTCTGCTGTGCATAGGGTCACTATGATTAGGAGACAACTCCACGGCACCTAACAACCACAACAGATTGCCAGACCTTTCTTTGAGGTGTCCCTGGGTGAACTCAAACCACCAACTTTTCCCTTAATAGTGAGTCCATTAACCATTTGCCTCACCCACAGACTCCTGTAAGTGTATTACTCCAGCTTTAAGAGATCTGGGTTCCATTACAACCTGACCTCCAAGTAACTATAACCTTAGGTGAATCCGTTAAGTTATTGGGCCACATTTTTCTTCCTGGTAATGAGTGAATTTCAGTCTGAGCTCTGGAGTCTTAAGCACTCAACATAAGACCAACAGGACAGGGATTACCAATAGGACAAGGAAGCCGTCTGTGTCTGTAAGTTCTGAAAAACCCATGGGCTTCTCAGTAAGATTTCATTTCAGGCATGGTGGCTATGGCTAAAAAGCCTCAACACCAGTGAAATCTGGCTGACCAAACTTTTTCTTCCAAATCAGAATCTATTAACATTTGAAAGGTTATTTCATCCCATCATCCTTGAGAAATTCAGGGACATGTTGGTGACTTATATGGGATTTGACTAAAAGTGAGGGTATTACCACCTGACTTCTAGCCAAGACCCATGGCAGAGGCAGGCGGCCAAGCCTGGCTCCTTCTCCCTCAAGATGTGGCATCTTTTAGGAAGTGCACACTACTGCTGAGGACGGAGATGACTAAAGAAGGAGAATGAGGAGGGAATTCTTAGAGCTAACTGTCTGGTTCTGGGATGCCCTTGAGAGGAGCTTGGAGTGACCACCAACCCTGATGGACAGGAACAGGCTCCACTGAAGGTACTTGTGCCCAAGCAAAGCTTCGACCTTGTTGCTCTTAGCCCTCCTCTCCACCTGATGACCTCTAAGTAACCAGACCTCTGTGGGGCCAGGAATCCTCGTGAATAAATAGATAAACAGCAAATAGCTTCTGAAAGACTGACCTAGGATTTCTCCTCAAACTGTCCCTTAAGCAGCCTTGTGGAAAGCAACACACCCATATAATAAGCACCTCTACACGTTACAATCTTTGGGGGATAAAACGGAGTTTTTTCTCTCTCGTCAGGAGCCCTGGAAGGTTCTTATTTGTGGTGTGGAGGTGTTTTCAAGGTGAGGAGATTGGGAAGGCTGGCTAGCCAGAGACTGTGAGCAAGAGTGACAGGCTGTTCCACTGGGACTTGAGCTCTGGGTGCAGCAGTTGTTTCCCTTCTAGTAAGCTTCAGACAAGTTCACAGACCACCATGAGCTTTGCAAACAAACTGTTAATAATCAGCTTTCAAAGTGAGCTGGAGCAGGAAAGGGGACAGCCTGAGGCCATTCACCAAAGAGAAACACAAGTGGACCCCAGAAGACAGGGAAGCTGAACATTAACCTGTTTTTTGAGGGAGTCCAGAGGCCACAGGAAATGCTCATAAACTCTGCCAAGGCTCTGACAGGGCAGCAAGGGGATATCAAGCTCTGGAAACCAGCCCGGGTGACTGAGGTCTCTTTTATTGGGTTTCTAATGGCTCCTCTGGGGCCCAGTGTTGGACAAGAGCTAGTAGAGCAGCCGGTTGCCTGATGTGAGTCCCCACAATGCAACTTAGATGTGCTTTTCAAAAGATTTCAAAAGCCTGGTTTCTTCTGAAAGGGAATGGAGCACAGCTGGCCCATAAAGCTGCCATTGTTCGGGGTTTGGAAAATCCTCTTCAGAGTCAGAATAGCCCCAAGTCATGACAGGGGCCAGAGCTCAGGCTACCCAGGGAAGCAGCTGTCCCAAGGGTGGTGGAGTCAGTGAGCATGCACCTAACCAATGCCGGAGCCTTCTAGAAGGATTGGGGGCTGTGTCTTGGTCCCATGGGGAGTCTCATTTCCATTTCCTAGGTGGTCTGACCTAGTAGTACTCCAGTTGTATTGTTTAGCTGGGAAGGCAGAAAAAAACAATTCTGGGGTGTTGATCTGTATAGGTCATGCACTTTATCAAGGATTCAACTCTAACAGATCCCAGAGATCTGTTCCCAGTTCAATTCTAGCTGAGCCGGAAACTGCTACTTGTTAACTATACTTTCTGAAAAGTCAAGAAGTGCTACCAGGTTGTTCCCTCCATTCTAATGTAAAACCAAACCAAACCCACAACCACTGAGTTGACTCTGATTCATAGTGACCCTACAGGACAGAGTAGAACTATCCCAAAAAGTTTCCAAGGCTGCAAATCTTTATGGAAGCAGACTGCCTTATCTTTCTCCCCTGGTTTTTGGGTTTGATCCACCAACCTTTTGGTTAGCAGCCCAACGCTTTAATCAAAGCACCACCAGAGCTCTGCCCAATGTAGAGCATTTCTTAGTTATTCATATATTTTGTTCAGTCATTCAACAAATACTTAATACCTCTAGGTACAGGTATAGCAAAGATCGTGAGGCTGGCACAGGACTGGGCAGTGTATTGTTCTGTTGTACATAAGGTCACTATGAGTTGGAGACAACTCGATGGCACCTAACAACAATGACAGGTACAAAAGGGAACTGGTGGTGTAGTGGGTAAGGCTGCTAACCAGAAGGTCAATAGTTCAAACCCACCAGCTGCTCCATGGGAGAAAGATGAGGCAATCTACTTCCATAAAGATTTACAGCCTTGGAAACCCAGTGGGGGTCACTAGGAATCGAAATTGACTTGATGGCAGTGGTTGTTATTGTTGTTTGTTTTAGGTGCAAAAAGAAAGAAAGGCCTGATAAACTACTTCTGAAAGTTAACCAGTAAAAACCTTGTGGATCACAACACAACACTGTCTATGCTAGTGGTGGAAGATGAGCCCGCTAGGCTGGAAGGCACTACACAATAGCCACAGTGGATTCAAACATACCGTCAACAAGATGTAGCAGGACCTTGCAATATTTCATTTTGTTATGCATAAGGTCCCCATGAATTGGAGCCAACTGGACGGCAACTAACAACAGGTGCAAACACACACACACACACACACACACTGTGCTAGCCACTGTTGTAAGTAGTGAAAGAACAGATATGCATACCATAGAGTATACAGTATAGAAAAGTGAATACATATTGTTTCTTTTACTTATTACTCACACAGTCCCTACTATGCACAGGGCACCATTCTAAGCACTTCACAAACATTAATGCATTTAATCTTCCTCACAATCCCATGAAGTAACAATCTTCTTTTTTAAATTATGGTAAAAATTAATCTACTAAAACATTTACCATCTCAATATTTTATGTGTACAATTCAATGATGTTAATTATGTTCATCATATTGTGTGACCATCACCACTATCCATTTCCAAATTTTTCCATCACCTTTAACAGAATCTCATTCCCCCTAAGCAATGACCGACCCCTTTTCACCATCCATCCTGTCCCCGGTAACTGCTAATAAACTTTTGTCTCTATATTTTTGCCTGTTCTAGATATTTCATATAAATGGGATCATACAATATTTGTCCTTTTGTGACTGACTTATTTCATTCAACATAATGCTTTTAAGGTTTATCTATATTGTAGCATCTATCAGGACTTCATAAACCATACTGTTTATGGCTAAGTAATACTCCCTTTATGTTGTCTTAGTTCTCTCAAAACCAAAACAACCAAACTCACTTCTGTCCAGTTGGATCTGACTCATAGCGACCCCTCCTTGGTTCCCTAGTGCTCCTCTAATAGAAATACCACAGTAGATGGCTTTAACAAGCAGATAATTTTTCTCTCACAGTTGAGGAAGCTACAGGTCCTATTTGAGGGTGCCAGCAAAAGGGGAAGGCTTTCTCTATCTGTTGGTTCTGGGGAAAGATTCCTATTTCCTTTCAACGTCTGTGGGCCCAGCATCTCTTAATTATTTCCATGTGTGTTGGCATCAATCTTGCCCTGGGTTTAGGAGGTTCTCAGTGCAGGGCCCCTGGCAACACAGGACATGCTCTGCTCTCGGCTCTTCTTTCTTGGTAATAATCATGTCCCCCCTTCTCTGGTTGTTTCTCTTTTCTTTTATCTCCTGTAACATAAAAAGTGATACAGGCCACACTCCCAAAAAAACTTCCCTTATGTCAGATCAGGGCTGCGACCTGAGTAAGGGTGTTGCAACCCATTTAATCCCCTTAAAACTGATTGACCAATCATGTCAGATAACATCATGGGGTGGGGGGATTACATCACTGCATAACTGGTTCTTAAAGCTAGA
Source organism: Orycteropus afer afer (assembly GCF_000298275.1). Classification (NCBI taxonomy): domain Eukaryota; kingdom Metazoa; phylum Chordata; class Mammalia; order Tubulidentata; family Orycteropodidae; genus Orycteropus; species Orycteropus afer. The sequence continues at coordinate 198,547 of NW_006922222.1, read as the reverse complement.
TAGAAAGTAAAAATCTGTCTTTCAGAAAACGGGTATATAAAATAGAATAATTACGCATTTGCGAAAGGTCCCGCAGCACATTCTCATATGTATTTGATCCTCATAGCAACTCTGGAAGGAAAGAGATCATATGTAATTCGCCCCTTTGTGATACCATTCCTCTGCACCAAATCTCCATCTCCCCTTCTGTTTCTGCTAGCACAATCTCACTTTTGCTCTGGGAAGCAACGTGCATGGCCCCACGCAAACACACGCATTATGTGCCTTGGTGGAATAGTGCCTAGGGCATTTTGACTGCTAACCAGAAGGCTGGTGGTTCAAATACACCAGGCACTCTGCAGGAGGAAGACTGGGCAATCTACTTCTGTCAAGATTTACCATCTCCAAAACCAAATGGGGTTGATGTGGGTCGGAATCTACTCGAAGGCAGTGTTTATTTATTTATTTTATCATAACAAAGTACTACAGTTCTGTGGGCTAGTATCTGAATTCAGGGTGTTAGCAGGGCCATGCTCTCTCCAAAGCCTCTAGGGGAAGACATTTTCTTGTGTCACCCAGCTTTTGGTAGCCTCAGATGTTTCTTGGCTTACAGATGCATCTTACATGGCTATGGACCCTCTCTGTCTTTCTGTGTCTCTTCGCTTTTGTAAGGATACCACTTAATGTGGGATTAGGACCCACTCTACTCTGGTAGGACCTTATGTTAACTGATGACATCTTTGCTGTTATGTTGTTGTTAAGTGCCGTTGAGTCTTTTCCGACTCATAGCAACCCCATGCACAGCAGAACGAAACACACTGCCCGATCCCACGCCAGCCCCACAATCCCTGCTATACTTGAGCCCATCATCGCAGCCACC
>NW_006922222.1:188388-194738 GCF_000298275.1 Orycteropus afer afer | reverse complement strand
GTATCCCCCCCACCTGGGTCCCTGTGGCTGACTGCTCCTCTGTCTGGCTTCCTGTCTTTTCCTAGCTTTAGAGACCCTATTTCCAAACAAGGTCATGTTCACGGGTACCAGATGTTAGGACTTCAACATGTTTTGGGAGACACCATTCAACCCATAACACTAATCTACCCTGCAACTAGGCGTAGCCGTATAATACTCTTCAGGCCAATAAGACATCCACTGTCCTATTAAACATCTGCTGGGGACTCTGGGAAGCCTTTTGCTTTTCCTGATAACAGGCATTAACTTGATTCTATCACTACTTCCCCTTCCTTTTTACCTTGAAAGGGACAGGAAGTCTGGAGCTGCAGCAGTTGTCAGGCGACTATTATGCAACACACATAAAAGAAAAGTCAATAGACATCTGAGAAGCTGGTCCTGAGCCAGTGCCAGCAGCCGCCCACAGCTAGACCTCTTATAATGTGAGGGTTAAGAAATCCTTGTTTGTTTCCGCCATTTCTATTACTGCGAGTTGTATTCCTGGGTTCCCTCTCTAAATGATACACTTATTGTGCTATAGGGAGCTCTGGTAGCATAGTGTCCGAGGTATTTGACTGCTACCCAGAAGGCTCGTGATTCAAACCCACCAGCCACTCCTCAGAAAGAAGGTTGGACCGTCTACTTCCATAGTGATACCGCCTCAGAAACCCAAGGAGGGGTCACTATGAGTCGGATCTGATTCCATGGCAGTCAGTTTTTTTTTATTGAGCTATAAGCAAACTGAGGATGAGGAAATATCAGCCTTGCTTAAATACCAGAGAGGGGAGATAAACTCGCATTTGCCTGACGGCATCCAATGCTTGTTCTACTATACTATGAAAGAATTCTTGCGTTGTCTTTAGGAATCTCTACATGGCATTACACTTGCCAAATCTGCAGTGTCCAGAGGCCCCTTCAAGGTAGCCATGATTTGAATCAGGTAACCAACCCCATCCTTGTCTAGTTACCAGAGGAGGTTATTGTGTTACTTTCCCAAGGGTGCCCTAATACTGTACCACAAACAGGGAGATTTTACAACAACAACAATTTATTCTCTCATGCTTCTGGAGGCCAAAAGTCTGAAATCAAGGTGTTGGCAGGGTCAGTTCCTCATGGAGGCTCTGAGGGAGAAGGTTGGCAGAACGAGTGTCATGGTGTCCTCTTGGAGGTACCAGCACCAGCCGGCCAGCAGCCCTCCTCCGATGTGTACATCCCAGATGGGGTCCTCCTCTGAGCTCGGGAACATTAGCAGCAGCTCAGCAGAAGTCTGTTATATATCTGAGTTTCTGCTCTCCGAGGTCCATCTCCAAGCTTCCGTGTTTTAGTAATTTCAGTGTCTTTCCTTAGGTTCTCCATTCCTAGAGGAAATGGGTTCTTCGGTTATGGTCATTGCTATAATTCCTTTGTGTTCTCTTTTTGACACAAGATGGAAGAAGCCTGAGTCTCTGAATCACCCTATGGAGGAAAGCTTCTCACTGTCCAAGAACACATTCATCAAGTTGTGATATGAGCATATGTACACTTTGGTTGTGTAAAGCCGTTGAAATACAGGAGGGAGAGGGGCTTATTTCTTCTACTAACAACTCACTGCCATGGAGTCAGATCCGACTCATAGTGACCCCTCCTTGGGTTTCCGAGGAGATATCACTACAGAAGTAGATTGCCCAACCTTCCTTCTGAGGAGTGGCTGGTGGGTTTGAACTGCCAGCCTTCTGGTCAGCAGTCAAACGCCTTAGGCACTACGCCACCAGAGCTCCCATTATACTAACAGTACCTAACTATTTTGCCGAAAGAACTTTTTATAACATGTTTATGGATGCCATCCAAAACCCACAAGATCAGACCTTCTAGCACTGTGTCTGACATCATTTTAAAATACTATTCAGCCTGGAAGGAGCTCTGGTGGCACAGTGGTTAAAGCATTCAGCTACTAACCAAAAGGTTGGTGGTTCAAACACACCAACCACTCCATGGGAGAAAGATGAGGCAGTCTGTTTCCACAAAGATTTATAGCCTCGGAAACCCTATGGGGCAGTTCTACTTTGTCCTACAAGATCACTATGAGTCAGAATCAACTTGATGGGAAGGGTTTTTATTCAGCCTGGTCTGAGAGCCGCAGTCTAAACCATTAGCATTAACCAGGTAACAGCTGGCTACCAGAGCATGAAGATGATGCTTTGTTGTTGCTGTTGTCGTTAGATGCTGTCAAGTCAGTTCTGACTCATAGCGACATTATTTGCAACAGAGCAAAACTCCACTCCCTGGTCCTGTTCCTTCCTCACAATCACTGCCTTTGTTGCAGCCACTGTGTCAATCCATCAAATTGGGGGGGTTTCCTCTTTTTTTAGGGACCTTCTACTTTACCAAACATGCTGTCTTTCTCCAGTGACTGGTCCCTCCTCATAACATATCCAAAGTACGTGAGACAAAGTCTTGCCATCTTGCTTCTAAGCATTCTGGCTATACTTCTTCCAAGAGAGATTTGTTCATTCTTCTGGCCAGTACGTGGTATATTCAATATTCTTCACCAACATCATAATTCATATGCATCATTTCTCTTTTGGTCTTCCCTATTTATTGTCCAGCTTTCACATGAGTTTGAGGTGATTGAAAACACCATGGTTTAGTCTTCAAAGTGACATCTTTGCTTTTTAGCACTTTAAAGAGATCTTTTGTAGTTGATTTACCCAATGCAATACATCATTTGATTTCTTGACTGCTGCTTCCAGAGACATTGATTCAAGTAAAATGAAGTCCTTGACAACTTCAATCTTTTCTCCATTTATCATGATATTGGTTATTGATCCAGTTGTGAGAATTTTTGTTTTCTTTATGTTGAAGTGTAATCCATACAGAAGGCTGAGTCTTTGATCTTCATCAGTAAGTGCTTCAAGTCCTCTAGGCTAGAAAGTTGGTGTCATCTGCATATCACAGGTTGTTAATGAGTCTTCCTCCAAACCTGGAGCTGCATTCTTTTTCCTATAATACAGCTTCTTGGCAGGAGCTCTGGTAGCATAGTGCCTAAGGGGCTTGACTGCTAACCAGAAGACTGGTGGTTCAAACCCCCCAGCCACTCCTTGGAAGGAAGGTTAGGCAATCTATTTCTGTAGTTATACTGCCTTGGAAACCCAAGGGGGGATTGCTATAAGTCGGGTCCAACTCGATGACACATAACAACAACAGCTTCTTGGATTATTTACTCAACATATAGACTGAACAGGTGTGGTGAAAGGATACAACCCTGATGCACACCTTTCCTGATTTTAAACCATGCTGTATCCCCCTGTCCTGTTCAAACAACTGCCTCTTAGGCTGTGTTCAGGTTCCTCATGAGCATGGGTAAGTGTTCTGGAATTCCTGTTCTTTGAAATATTATCCATAATTTGTGTGATAGTGCTTTGGAGATAATTAATCCATATACCCAGAATTAATTCTGAACTTTTTAACTGTTCTACAGAATAATAGACATATCACTAATAGACTTAGTTCAGAGGAGATCAGCATGAAGTGAGTTGGAAAAGTATTTACCGTTCCCAATAAGAAAGTCCTTTCAGACACATTGACTCCCTGCCAGCATCAACTCCCTCTGAAAGCAGGTTCTCTTACCAAGCATGTGGCTGACTCTGGACAGTTACACACTAAGAGACAATAGCTGGAGCTCTTTCCTCCTCTGTAAAATGCCTTGGCCCAGAAAACTCAGAACTCCTGGCATAAGACCATCTGCCAAAGCTTTTCAGGCTCTCCCAGATCCACACGCTTGCTTTCCTTCTCCTGGCTGTTTTCAGGTGACAGCATTAATTATGGCATGTACTTGGTGACAGGCATTTTCTCCTATGGGTGCTCCACTGGCTTGGGTTCATAGACCAATTGGCAAGATTTTCTGAGAGTGAGTGACAGCCTAGAAGAAAGAGTGAAAGAAAAAGCAGGGCCTCTCTGTGTGGCTTTATCCTGTCACAAAGGAGTATGATTAATAATGTGGATGGCTGGCAAGTACCAAAGCCCTCCCTGGGCTTCCCAAGCTACTCTGTCTAAAGGACCATCATTGTTAAATGTATATACTTAGGGCAGGACATCAGAACAGCAAGGCAGAAGGTGTTTCCTTGATTGATTCCAGACAACTCCCCTCCTGAGACTCCATCTCTAGTAGAGACAGGTCCAGAAGTTCATTGTCTGCCTTCCAGCAGAATGCCTATCTCATCAATTCGCACAGCTAGCCAAAGAGTCTCCTAGAAAGCTTAAGGGCATATTTCCACAACAGCCTGGTATGCCAAATTAGCAATAATTATGTCTACTGACTGCCATTCACAAGTGTCAAGAGGATGGGGCCAGAGCTGCTGACCAAAGCTAAGGGGGTGGAGCTACTATGCACAAGGTGCAGAAGAATGGGGCCTGCTAGGGCCAAGGGAGTAGGGGCACCACTCAGTTGGACTAGAAAAATGGAGCCAAACAAAGCCACGGGAGCAGACTTACTGTCCCAATGGGCCTCAAAGGCAGAGCTGAAGCCCAGGGATGAGGGGTCACCACCCAGAATACAGAGAGCAAGGTCATTGCTTAGATGATCTTAGAGAACAGAGAATTAATTTCAAGACCTGAGAGATAATTCAGATTATTCTGTTGGTTTCTTTTTTCTTTTTTTTTTTTTCTTTTTTTACTTACTTGGTACCCATTATTCCTTCTTTCCCTCCAATTTCTCCCTTTTGTAATAGTAATGTCTACCTTGTCCTCTTCCTTCATTGTACTTTGGAAGCAGATAACTTGTATTCTAGATTTCACACGTTCACAAATTAAGAAGAATTTTGCTGCAGGAGGAAATTTGGACTTGGAGTTGATTTGAGACTTTGGGGATGATATGATGGGGTGAAAGTGTTTTGCATGTGGCGAGGACATGAATTTTGGGGTGCTAAAGGATGTCATGGACTGAATTGTGTCCCCAAAAAATATTTGTCACCTTGTCTGAGCTATGATTCTCAGTGGCTTGGCAGTTATGGAATGGTGTAATTTGGCAGTTAGGTAATGATGTAATCATTCCTTATGATGTGATCTGATGTGATCAGCCAACCAGTTATAAGGGGATTAGGATGGAATGCAACACTCTGGTAGCATAGTGCCTAAGGCATTTGACTGCTAACCAGAAGTCTGGCAGTTCAAGCCCACTAGCCACTCCTTGGAAGGAAGGTTGGGCAATCTACTTCCGTATGAATACTGCCTCAGAAACCCAAGGAGGGTCACTGTGAGTCAGGGCTGACTTGATGGCACATAACAATAACAAGCAACAACCTTACTCAGGTAGCAGCCCTGATCAGTGTAAGAGGAGTTTCCTTGGAGTGTGGCCCACATCACCTTTTATCCTAAGAGAGATAAAAGAAAAGAATAGCAAGCAGAGAAGAAGGAATCTCAGTACCACCAAGAAAAAAGAGCTGAGAGTAGAGTTCATTCTTTGGATGTGGGTCCCTGTGCTGAGAACCTCCTAGACCCATGGGAAGATTGATGCAAAGACACTGGAGATCTCCAAGTTATGCTGGACCCACAGATGTTGAAAGGAGACAAGGCCTGCACCCAAGGCCTACACAGAGAGAAAGCCTTCCCTGAAAGCTGGCATCCTGAATTTTGACTTTTCCTAAACTGTGAGAGAATAAATTTCAGTCTGTTAAAGATATCCACTTGTACTATTTCTTTCTTTCTTTTTTTTTTTTTTTTTTGCATTGTTCCCGTCTCTCCCCTCCCACCCCTGGCAACCAACAAAGAAAGTTTCCCTCCATATATAAACCTTTCCTTGACCTTCCACAACAATGAACTGATACTATATTTGTCCTTCTGTGATTGACTTATTTCACTCAGCATAATTTCCTCCAAGTTCATCCATATTATGTAGTGTTTTGCAGACTCTACATTATTCTTTAGTGCCTCATAGCATTCCAGTATGTGCATGTACCATAGTTTGGTCATCCACTCTTCTGCTGATGGTCATGTAGGGTGTTTCCATCTTTTTGCTATTGTAAATAGTGCTGTGATGAACATGAGTGTGCATGTACCTGTTCCTATCTTGGTTCTCACCTCTCTAGGATATATACCTAGTAATGGGATTGCTGGGTCAAATGGTATCTCCGATTCCAACTTTCTAAGGAATCTCCATATTGCTTTCCACCAGGATTGTGTCACTTCACAGTCACACAAGCAGTGTATGAGAGTCCCAATCTCTCCACATTCCCACCAGCATTTGTTATTTTCTGTCTCACTGAACCTTGCCATCAGTGCTGGGGTGAGATGGTATATCTCATTGTTGTTTTGATTTACATCTCTCTGATGGCCAATGATTGTGAGCATCTTTTCAT
>NW_006922222.1:165007-186313 GCF_000298275.1 Orycteropus afer afer | reverse complement strand
AGCTGATAGTCCACAGCTCCAACCATCTCTGTACTCACTGTTTTCTCAGGTTTTTCCACTAGTTGGTGCCTAATCCACTCCTGAATAGTTCCTTTCAAAGCTCAAGGTTCCAGGATTATCTTCTGTATCTCTGTCAACTGGTTTTTCTTTTCTTTGTCGAGGAGGGTCTGTGTCGCTTGTCTGCCTATTCCTTCATCTTACCAGAAGTCCACCACTTGTACTGTTTCTATTACAGCAGTTATAGTAGTCAAAGACTACAGCCTTTAACATGAAGAAAACAAAAGTCCTCACAATTAGACCAATAAGCAACATCATGACAAATGCAGAAAAGATTGAAGTTCTTAAGGATTTCATTTTACTTGGATCACAATGAGTGCATGTGGAAGAAGCAGTCAAAAAATCAAAAGATATATTGCGCTGGCTAAATCTGCTGCAAAAAAAAACAACCTCTTTAAAGTGTCAAAGTGAAAAAATGTTTTGCAGGCTAAGATGCACCTGACCCAAGCTATGGTATTTTTCAATCACCTCATATGCATGTGAAACCTGGACAATAAATAAAGAAGACCAAAGAAGAATTGATGCATATGAATTGTGGTGTTGGTGAAGAATACTAATTTATCATGGAGTGCCAGAACACTCTGACATTTTGGCAGCACTGTCATAGTACTGGTCTCAGCACTCAGAAACATCAATTTCACAAACTTCTTATAATTAGTGAAGTATTTGATTTGCAATTTCTTCACCAGTATAACTTTTTAAGTTAGAAAATGTGATAAACTGCTTGACAGATTTTCCATCTGTTAGAGACACATACCTTAAAACAATACTTAGCTGATCTGTATGGGAAAATTCAGGAGTGGGATCCTCAGACAAACTGAAATAGCAAGCTATATTTCTTTCACTGAAAATAGTTGATTGAACTTTAATACATATTAAGTTTAGTAATTCTTCACAGGTTGTTTTAGAGATATATGATGGATTATCCTTTCCTGTGTTACTATATTTTGACATGACCTGCTAAAAACTAATCAAACAGAGCAACAATTCAAGTAAGCCCCCAATTTTACCATTTTGTAGGGATCTAGCACCTCATTTCTTCCTTGAAAATATAGACTTCCTTCAGCAATTGTTATAATGACAGCAACAATGTGTTGTAAAATGGCTTTCCAATACTGACATTCTTCGTTGACTTGTGTTTCCAGTTCTTGAGTTAAGCCAAAGCCATGTCTTATGTTTAAATATGACAACATACAATCTCTGAATTAAACTGTTTTCATGTTTATCAATCTCATTCTAATTCTGCCAATGACTAAATCAAAGCCAAACCGAACTCATTGCCATTGAGTTGACTCCAACTCATAGAAACTCTCTATTGGGTTTCCAAGGCTATAAATAAATATTTATGGAAGAAGATTGCCTCATCTTTCTTCCATGGAGCAGCTGGTGGGGATTCAAACCACTGACCTCTTGGTTAGCAGCCAAATGCCTTAACCTCTAAACCACCAGAGCTATTTAATCACTAAATTCATCTATAGTGAATTAAGAATGAAATTATTTAGGACTGAATGCTTTGCAAACAAACCGAGCCAAATGAGGAGAATATAGTAGGTGTTTTGGTTACCTAGTGACACTCTGACAGGAATATACCGCAAACAGGATGGCTTGAACAAACAGGAGTTTATTCTTTCATAGTTTGGAGGCTTTGAATCTGAGTTCAAAATGTCAGGCTCCAAGGGCTGGGTGAAAGCCCCTCAATGTTGGGCTTCAGCTTTGCCTCCTGCTGCCGGCCCACTGAAGCTAGCGGATTTCTTCATTCAGACAGCTGTTGGCTGCTGAAACTGACAAGCCCTACGTTGACAAGTAAAAACACACAGTCCTGATGTCAGAAAATGACATGGCAGGCCATTAATTTAAGTCCATTGAAAGTCCCAAGGTCAGCAGAGCATGGCAAATAAATTTGAATAACTGAAAATAAAAATGTAAAACAAGTAAAATTTATAAAATAAAATTACATTTGAATCTGGACATTAACTTAAAAGTTTATATTTGAAAATTGTTGTTGTTATGTGCCGTCGAGTCATAGCGACCTTTCCTTGGGTTTCCGAGGCAGTATCACTACGAAAGTAGATTGCCCCATCTTCCTTCTGAGGAGTGGCTGGTGGGTTTGAACCGCCAGTCTTCTGGTTAGCAGTTAAATGCCTTAGGTACTATGCTATCAATTAGTAAATAAAAAATTTTGATTAGGAACATACAATTATGTTCTTCAGGTCTGTGATAGTCTAAAGAAATAGCCCTTACAAGGCAGGCAGAAATAATTTGTTTGTCATACGATGTGTGTTGGCAGGCCCTTCACAGATATCCACAAGTGATTTTCATCTTAAAGTAATGCTTAGAAACCTGCCCACTCACTTTCGGTCCTTTGATGCTGCATCTTCTCAGTTTACTGGACTACTGCTGACAGCTGATGGGGGTGAGGGCAAGTGAAAAGAGCAAGATGCAAATACAAGAATATGATCAATCTGAAGATGCATTTTGGTTCACTTTGCACAGGACCAGACACATCACGAGTCACATACTTACAGTGCCACAGGCTAGTTCTTATGTGGTCAATGAGAGAGAACTGAATGTGAGGTTATACACTATCAGTCCAAAAGGAAAAGGAAAATAAAATCATTATATCAGAAAACTTATAAAACTGTATTACTTTCACTTAGTACCCTACCTTATCTTCCACTGCAGGCCTTGCTTTTCCTTGTGTCCTGTCTGCTTGGCACCTATGGGTCTTTGCATTGGACATCTAGTGCTGCTGTTATTGATGCTCTAAATACATGTTCTGGTAGCACAATGTCTAACAGATCTGACTGCTAACCAGAAGGTTGATGGTTCAAACCCACCAGCCACTCCACAGAAGCAAGACTGGGCTATCTACTTCTGTAAAGATTTACCACCTTGGAAAACCAATGGGGGTCTCTATGAGTCATAATCAACTCGATGGCAGTGGGTTTGGGTTTTTTTGGTTGAAATACATGCTTATCATGTTCATTGGGTAATCCGTCCCTGACCCTGGCATTCCAAAAGCCACAAGTTTATTAAGTGTATTGGAAAAAGTTCTTATAACCTGGACTAAAAAAGTGAGACTACTTGAAATACAAAGTGTACTGGGCCCCTAACTTGCTGCAAGCAGAAAACAGGTGGTGAGAGTTTCTCGGCTACCATAGATGGTATATTTTCCAACGCCGTCTTCAGAAATGGACAAGAAAGACGAGGAGAAAGGAAGGCTATCCCAATGGGCACAGTCAAGAACCATGGAGAGAAATAGGCAGGAAACTACTATAAGGGCAAATACAAGTTGAGAAACAATAATTTTCCTGAGTGCAATAAGGGAAAAAGACTCACCTTCCACTCCCTTCTTAGGGTATTTACTTTAGAAGATTTGAAATTCTCTGTTCCTGTAAGATGTGTGTATATCTTTTAAAAAGTGAAATAAGTCTCTTGCCACCTTTGTTGTTGCTGTTGTTATGTGCAGTCGAGTTGTCTCTGACTCATCAAGACCCCATGTACAGCAGAACGAAACACTGCCTGATCCTGTGCCACCCTTACCACACAGGAATGTCTTTCTCAAGGACCTGGGAGCCATCTCTTTGATATGTGATCACCAGAGAAGAAAGCATCCCCCTTTCTGTTTCCATGGGAGGGTAGGAACCAGTGCCTGGCTCCAACTCAAGAAACTCCCTCCTGCCATAAAGATATGAGAAGTTTTATTTTTCCTTTGGAGGAAGGCAATCAGCTAACACAGATGTTACACTAATTACCAGATGACTTTAGAATGAATTATGTGTGACAAATATTGCTGACAAGTCCTCTTACTTGAGAACCAGTTTTCATTTATCTTCAAAACATACATGTAATGGGTTGTACCTGCTTGGGTGGCATTTCTTTCTGTTTTTGTAGCCTCTTTAACAAATTGTCTGTGATGCACATCAGATTCAGATCTAATTCTTATTCAATAATAAAACTGTTTTCTTTCATGTCTACCTTTGTTGAGAGATTTTTCTGGGTTAGCAGGAGATTTTTTTTTTTTTTTTTTAATTGTGATTTGGGTGAAGATTTACAGAGCAAATTCACTTTCCATACAGCAGTTCACATATACTTTGTCTCATGTTTTTGACCACAGTTTACCACAATGCAACAGCTCCCCTCCCACTTCCTCCCCATAGTTACCTCTTCCCAGCGTCCATCCCTCCATACACTCCTGCCCCCTGAGCTGTCTCCCTGTGCATAAGCAGAAGCAGGGGATTTTTAAAATTGTATTTCTACAACACTTCTCCTAGGGAGAAGAACCAGGGCTCTATCAAAGAACATTACCTATTTCCAGAGTGGGGAGTCCTTGTACCATTTGCCAAGCAAGTTTCAGAATTGCTGTGTGCGGTGTAGTAAATTACTTAGTGTGGCTTTTCTACCCATAAGTCTTTGTAAACTCTAAGGTGGGAATTGCTATTAGCTACGGAGGAGATCCTGATTTTAAAGTCGCCCACCTGGGTTATTTCTGTTGGGCGTGGCACAATACAATGTTCTGGGAAGTTCCCACTCTCTCTCACGTGCTTAGAGTTCTGATGCTGTGATTGGCTAGTTTGACCACCCTTCCAGGCTCAAAAGGAGGCCTCCTGGAGGCAGAACTCTCTCTGACTGCTGGTGGAGGAAGACGTGCTGCCGAAAGAGACACGCACCCCTGAAAGAGACACGTGCTGCTGGGAAAGAGCCGCAAGAGACACGCATCACTGAGTGAGACACCGAGGGACCAGCACTGCTGGAAAAGAGACTGTGAGAGACTCTTGGCTGAGGGACGGTGGGCTGGGAGAGAGACTGAGCGTTCTTCCTGGACTTGAGTTGTAGCCTGGTGCTTCCCTAATAAACCCTGTAATCTGTGAGTTCTGTGTGGCCACTGCAGCGAATTATCGAACCCAGGAGAGAGGTGGTGGGTGCTTTGGGAGGAACGGTTGGTGAAAGGGCTGGAGGGAGGCAGCATGTTTGGCCTTTCAGTAATAGGCCTTGGGTTACTGCTGGTAATCCTGCCTTCCCCTTGTAGGGTTAGAGGAGGTCAGAACATGTGGCCTCCTTGCCATTTTAGCACTGTGGATCAGTAACCACAATGTCCTTTCTATCCTTCCGCTTTTTGAATGGAGTATTTATTATGATGATCTCATCCATAGTTTGCCATTGATTGTTGGGTATGTGTGGGGCAATTCAATAGCCTTTTAGTTCACAGGTCTCTATCTAGACCTACTGTTCAAGATACTCCCTGTGGTAAGAAGATTCTAAAGATGTCCTGCCAAGATCCTTGTCTCCTGGTAGTTCAATCAAATATTAACTTAGTTACTGATGTGAAGAGAGACTTTACAGATGTATTTAAGTTTACTCATCAGCTGCCTTAACATAGAGAGATTAGCCTGAATTATACAAGTGAGGCCAATCTAATTAATTCCTCCTCAAGGCTGCCATGTTGTGAGGAAGCCCAGCCCACAAGGAAAGGCCGTGTGTGGGTGCACCAGCTTAGGTCTCAGCCATCAGTCAGCATCAACCACAAGAAATGTGAGCATGATGCCTCTAGATGACTCCAACCCCTAGCTATCAAGAATCCCTCGGCCATCAACCCTTCACTCCAACCACTGAATTTTCCTAGCTACCAGACAGTAGTCATTTCCAATTCTAAAATCAGATTTCCTTTTCTAGTACAACATAGAAAGGGAAACATTATAACACAGTGATTACATACAGAGGGTGTGGATTATTAGAACCAGTATTGACTCTACTCTGCTACTGCAAACAATATGACCTTAGGTGATTTACTTTACCTTTTTATGCCCCGGGTGCTTAATCTCTAAATTAAGAAAACAAGAGCAAATAAGTGTTGTTTTGAAGGATGAATGGAGTAATTCATTCAAAATTCTCATTATATAATCTATCACTATTATTTTTAGTTCATTAAATCTGTACCTCTTCCATTATTTCTCATATCAATTTATATCATGACCATCTTCTAAATCAACACAGACTCAAGATTAAAAAATTTCAATTTCTCTTTATACTTCACCAATTATTCATTATCAGCTGTCAAGTCCTGTTGGTTCTACCTCCATAGTCTCCTTTATTCTGTCATCTTTAGAACCAGTTAAGTGACTGCCCAGGAGGAAATTCCCTGGGGCATCAATTGAAATGGGAGGTAAACATGATTGGGAATGTTATCATAATGATCATAATGAAGGAATTAGTATTTACCAGAAAGAAAGTACTGAACATAATTGGAAAGAATGCTTGGATAATTCAATATATGTGTGGTCATGTGACAAGTTCTCATCAAAGGATTGTGAGTGGAAATAATTTGTGCAATTCTGCCTCACTTACTTAAAGGGAATGACTTGCCTACATTTATTCCTACTTCTCCTACCTATGATCTGAAACATGAACACATCCAAACCTGCCTTTGCCCACAGAGAAGAAAAAAATAGCCTGGGAATGATGGAACACTAAGATGGAAGAAACCTGGTTCCCTGGATGACCTCATGAAAGGTTGCTCACCAGCACAGAAAGGCCAGATGATTAAATGAGAGAAATAAACTTCTCTCTGTCTTTCGAGGTTTCTTTGTATACCAACGTAGTCATTCTGCTAAGTAATAAAGGGGTTTCCTATCCTGCTTTTCCCATTAGCTGAGGCAGAATGGACAGGATTGGGGACAACAGACCACTTTCTTGGATAGTGTGTTGGCAGGTCTCAGGATCCTAGCATAGAAAATGTGTACACATATAGATGGACAGGCTTAAAAATAATTTCAGAGAGACATACTCTGGCACAGAACAGGAACAGTAGAGTAATTCCATGCCCCCAGGAGGGCCAAAGGAGAAGTCAAGAAAACTTGAAAAAGCCTGGATGCTGGAATCTGTGTAGATGATCACCCAAGATTAGAAGGGAGAAAGAGCAGTTCAGCAGATGCAATGTGGAGAGATGTATATGAGACACCTGAAATTTAGGTTTGTTTCAGGGAAAGGATGTCTTATTTCCCTTTGCATCGTAATGAGAAAATACCACAAAGTGTGTGACTTTGAAGAACAAGAATTTATTTTCCCACAGTTCATGAGGCTAGAAGTCCAAATTCAGGGTGCTAGCTCTAGAAGGTTTTATTTGGTCTCCTTCAATTCTAGTAGCTGAGCCCGTCCTTTGAGTTCCTGGGTTTTTAGATGCATATGTCTCCACTGTCTTTCTCCTTTGTGTCTCTGTGTCTTTTCATGAGATACAACTCAGTGGTGGTTAGGTTTAGCACTCACTCTACTCTAGTGTGATCTCATTAACATAACTAAAGAAATCTCCTATTTCCAAACCAGGTCATATTTTCAGGTTCAAAGGATGGAACTTTCACATGTCTTTTAAACCAAAACTATTGAGTCAATTCTGATTCATAGTGACTGCCATTGGGTTTCTGAGGTGGTAAATCTTTATGGAAGTAGATTGCCTCATCATCCTTCCATGGAGGGGGTGATGGGTTTGAACCGCCAACATTCTGGTTAGTAGTCAGATGCCTTAGGCACTGCATTGGTCTGATCTACCCGTATTGGCTTTGTCAGCCCCTGAGACCATGTGAGTCAGGAGAAGCCTCCAGACTATTGCCTGACACACAGACTCAGAGCTTGCTAGCCTCCAGAACTGCACAAGCCATTTCTTTGAACTAAATCTCTAGTGGCATAGTGCCTAAAGCATTTGACTGTTAACCAGAAGGCTGGCAGTTCAAACCCACTCCTCAGAAGGAAGGTTGAGCAATGTACTTGTGTACTGATACTGCCTCAGAAACCCAAGGAGGGGTGGCTATGAGTCAGAAATGACTCCATGGCAGTGAGTTTGGTTTTTTGGTTTGGTTAGCAGTCAAATGCCTTAGGTACTGTACCACCAAAGCTCCTTTATCTACATTTACATATACATGCTTCATTGGTTATGTTTCTCTCAAGAACCCAGCCTAAGACATTTGGTACTGAGAGTGGTTCTACAAAAATGAAATTGTAGGGATGAGCTTTTGAAACTGCTTCTCAAGTCTGGTTAGTCTTAAAGGTGCTGATGACTCTACCCCCAGTAGTAAAAAGGGCACTGATAATTCATGGCATGAACTGGCAATAGAAATATGCAAAATATCACTACCAGTAGATGAAATATTCGTGAGAAAGAAGGCACTGGGGGATTGCATATTGGATTTGAAAACATTGCATATTTTCTACAATTTTGTCAAAATGAAAAGTGTAAGGAAGCTGGTTGAGACAGAGTGATGAAAGAAAGAGATGAGCTCAGAGCTTCAGCATCACTACATAAGTGCCACATAAAAGATCAAGTAGCCCCTTGTACCCTGAAATAAAGCCTTATTTCATCTAGTAACAGATGAGCTGAAATTGCCAAAAATCAAAGCCAGAGTGTTATAAGAGTGGCTGAATTACCAATACCAATTGAATTCCCAACCTCAAATTGTGTCTGAAGTTAAAGTGAGGGCATTGACTGGGAAAAAATAGGATCCTGAAACTTGGGATGGGTACACATGGGCAGATAATCAAGAAAGCTGGGGACAACAGACCCCTAAATTCCACCGAATAGTTCCTGCCAACAGCACCACCACTCCCTTCTGAAGAGATCATTCCATCTTTGTGAAGCCACCCTCCCCCGGAAAACTATTCTCCCTTCCACTCCCATTTGATGAGATTAACCCAACTGTGCCTGAGGAGTCTTTGTCTAAGATATCACCTGGGGCATTGCCTGGAGCATCACCTAAGCAGATACCTTACAAGATATTTGCAAGTGACCCAGGACCACCTCACCACCCAGTTTTGCTTCTATACCTATAATTAGACTGAAATCCCAGTGAATCCCAAAAAAGGAAATACAAAGTGTGACCCAGGAGGAGGTATGCTACACTCCAAAATAAACTACTTGACTTTTTAAATATATACAGACAGGGAAAATATGTGAGGTTGGCTATTAAGGGTTTGGGATAATAGTTCAAGGAGCATAAAGTTAGATCAGTCTGAGTTTATTGATATGGGCCCAGTAAGCACAGACCCTTCATTCAACAATTCAGCTTGAGAGGTCAGAAAAGGATCTAATAATTTATTTGTTTGGTTTGCTGAAGCATGAATTAAGCTGTGGCCTATACTAAATCAAGTTGAAATGCCAAATTTGCCTTGGTATGCTGTGGAAGAATGCATCTAAATGCTTAGAAAAATTAGCATGTTAGAGTGGATTCACCAGGTTGGACTAACAGACCCATCCATGGAGTGCCAAGAAGACACCCCTTTCACCACATTCAAAAAAAAAAAAAAAAAGAAAACCCTCACTGCCATCGAGTCGATTCTGACTCATAGTGATCCCCACTGAGTTTCTGAGGCTGTAAACTTTTCTGGAATTAGATCATCTCATTTTCCTTCTGCGAGCAGCCAGTGAGTTTGAACAGCTGAACTTTTGGTTAGCAGCCAAATGCCTTATCCACTCTTATGTCACCAGAGCTCCTTAGAGTGAGAAAAATAATTGTAAAAGGAGCCTCAGCATCCTTGAAGTCTGCTGTGATTGCTATTTGATGTGTCAGATTTGACAATGGGGATTGCCCTAACCTAATTAAGCCACCTAGCTACAATGGGGTGATTGGATCGCATAGTAGTAGGGGTCAAGTGTTGGCACTTAATCAATGAAGATGAGGTGGGTGTGGTTACTATAATGGAGAGTCAAAGAATTAATTAGAAAGGTCTGACCTGTGGGGACTTATGGCATTGGCTACTTAGACATGGTGTCCCTAGGAATGAAATAGATAGGAAATCTACTAAATATTTATTTTTTCTGTACAAGATGGCAATCTAACTTGAATTGCCAGAATAGAGAGTCATGGACTGTGGTAGTTAAGGTTATATGTCAACTTAGCTGGTTCTCGTTTTGAGTGGCTGGGCAGCTGAATGTAGTTATCCCCATGATGAGACTGGTAATCAACTGCATGTTGGAATCTACTGTGAGCAGCTGAGTAGCTGCCTTAGGGATGTGGTCTACTTCCGCCATATAAGAAGACACTTTGAGAAAGGTCTTGAGCTTTTGACACATCTGGATCCTGCATTTAGCCGAGTCTTCACCTCAATGGCCTGCCATGTTGTCTGCCAATCTTGGTACTCCTAATGGACTTGAATTAGTGGCCTGCTGTATTGCATAATAATCTTGAGACTGTGCCATTTTACTTGTCAACCTTGAGTTTGTTAGCCTCAGCAGCCAGCAGCTGTCTGAGTTAAGAGATGGCCTTCAGCTTCAGTGGGCCAGGAGCAAGAGGCAGAGCTGAAGCCCAAGGTCATCAAGAGGTTTTCACCCAGGCCCTAGAGCTGGCACTTTGAACTCAGACTTCTAGCCTCCTGAACCGTAAGGGAATAAATCTCTATTATTTGTTGAAACCATACACTTGTGGCATTCTTATTAGAGCAACAGTAGAGAACTAAAACATGACCCCACAATCAATTCCAAGACTTGAGCCAGTTTATAGACCCACAACACCATGAATGAAGGAGCGGCTGGTCCCTTGAGGAAGGACCCCACTACACTGCCAAAAATTTATACTGTTAATCTTTCTTCCAGCCTTCCCAAAGGGATCTGCACCTTTTACAAGAGTGACTGTTTAATGGGGAAAGGAAATAATCAGAGTTTTCAGGGATTACCAGACACTGGCTCTGAACTGACACATATTCCAGGAGACACAAAAGTCACTGTGGCCCACCAGTCAGAGTGGAGAATATGGAGGCCAGGTTATGAAGGGAGTCTTAGTTCAGAGCCATCTTACAGTGGGTCCAGTGGACATGCACATCAGCTCTCTATCATTAAACAGAAGTGGTATATAAGAGATCAGACTCCAACAGAACCTGAAGGCACAAGTAATTTGCATGAGGAAGTGCCTCAGATGCCCATAGTATCCACTCCTGTCACATCATCTTCCCTATCTCAGTCTGCCCCTGTGGCCTCATGGGGAGTTCCTTATGGTCAGTTGACTGTGGAAGAGAGAATTTACAACTGGTTTACAGATGGTTCTGCATGATATGCAATCACCAGTCAAAAGTAGGAGTTCTGGTAGCATAGTGCCTAAGGCAGTTGACTGCTAACCAGAAGGTTCAAACCCACCAGCCAGGTGGGAAGGAAGGAAGGTTGGGCAATGTACTTCCCTAGTGATCCTGCCTCAGAAACCCAAGGAGGGGTCACTATGAGTCAGGTCTGACTCAATGGCACATTACAACAACAACAACACTCAAAAGTAAACAGTTGCAGCACTGCAGCCCCTTTCTGGGACCTTCCTGATAAAAAGTGGTGAAGGGAAATCCTCACAATGGGCAGAATTTTGAGCAGTGCACCTGACTGTTCACTTTTCTTAGAAGGAGAAATGGCCAGTTGTGTGATTGTATATTGATTCATGCAAATTACTTGTGCCTTGTGGGCAATGGTTGGTTGGATGGTCAAGTATGTGAATGGAATGCTATTGGAAAATTGGTTACAAAGAGGTATGGAAAAACGGTATGTGGATAGACCTATATGAATGGGCCAAAAGAAGTAAAGATATTTTTGTTTTATGTAAATGTCCTCCAAAATGGATAGAATGGCACATTCTGTGCAAACAAGTCATATTCTTTCCTCAGCTATTCCTGTCATTGCTCATGAGCACAGTGACCATGGCAGTTATGCATGGTCTCAACAACATGAACTTCCATTCGCCAAAGCCAACTTGGCTACAGCCACTGCTGAGTGCCTAATCTGCCAGCAGCAGAAACCAACATTTAATCCCCAATATGTCACCTTTTCTCAAGGGTGATTTGCCAGCAACCTGGTGGCAGGTTGATTACATGAGATCACTCCCATCATGGAAGGGGCAATGCTTCATTCTTACTGAAATAGATACTTACTCCGGGTATGGATCTGTCTTACCTGTACACAATGCTTCTGCCAAAACTACCATCTGTAGACTCACAAAATGCCTTATCCACTGCTGTGGTATCCACACAGCATCACCTTGGATCAAGGCTCATTTCACAGCAATGGATCCATGCTCATTGAATTCACTGGTCTTCCCATGCTCCCCAGCCACTCCTCGGAAGGAAGGTTGGGCAATCCTACTTCTGTAGTGATACTGCCTCAGAAACCCAAGGAGGAGTCACTGTGAGTCGGGGCTGACTTGACGGCACATAACAATAACAACAACCATGATTCCTATCACCCTGAAGCAGCTGGCTTGATTGAACGGTGGAATGGCCTCCTAAAGAGGCCAACCATGGTGCCAGCTAGAGAGCAATACTTTGCAAGTTTGGGCCAATGTTCTCCAGGAAGCTGTATATGCTCTAAACTAGGATCCAATAATATATGGTGCTGTTTCTCCCACAGCCAGAATTCACAGGTCTGGGAATCAAGGGTTAGAGATGAAAGTGACCACTCATTATTACCTCTAGTGTCCCACTTGCAATATTTTTGCTTCCTCTCTCTGTGACCCTATGCTCTGTGGGTCTGTTGTTGTGTGCCATCGAGTCGGACCCGACTCATAGAGACCCCTCCTTGGGTTTCCGAGGCAGTATCACTACGGAAGTAGATTGCCCCATCTTCCTTCCGAGGAGTGGCTGGTGGGTTTGAACCGCCAGCCTTCTGGTTAGCAGTCAAATGCCTTAGCCACTATGCTACCAGAGCTCCCTGTGGGTCTAGACGTCTTAATTTCAAAGATAGGAATGCTCTCACCAGGAGACACAACACTGATTCCACTGAACTGGAAGTTAAGAATGCCACTTGGCCACTTTAGGCTCCTCATGCCTTTGGATCAACAGTCAAAGGAGGCTGGTTACCTATAGTTGGTGTAACTGATCCTAATTATCAAGAGGAAATAGGATTGATATTACATAATGGAGGTAAAGAAAAGTATGTCTGGAATACAGGAGATTCCTTATGACTTCTCTTAGTACTACCAGGCCCTATGATTAAAGTCAATGCAAAACTACAGCAACACAATTCCAATATGACTATCAATGGCCCAGACCCTTCAGGAATAAAGTTATGGGTCACACTACCAGGTAAAGAATCACAACTGCTGAGGTGCTTGCTAAGGGTAAAGGGAATAGAGAATGGGTGGTGAAAGAAGTTCTAAATGCCAGTTATGACCATGTGACCAGTTGCAGAAACAAGGACTATAGTTGTTATGCATGTTCCTTCTTGTTTATTATACACACACACACACACACACACATACATACACACACCATATGTGAGTGTTGTTGTCTTCTCTCCCTTATCCTATCACTTATAAAATATAAGATGTAAATGGAGCTAGTGCTTTTTTGTTGTACACATGCTAGTTGTATCATGTTAGGTGCAAGTATGACATTATGGTGCTGCTGTTGTTAGGTGCTATCAAGTCACCTCATAGTGACCCTATGCACAACAGAACGAAACACTGCCCAGTCCTGCACCATCCTCACCATTGTTGCTATGTTTGAGCCCATTGTTGCAGCCACTATATCAATCCATCTCGTTGTGAGGCTTCTTTTTTGCTGACCCTCTACTTTACAAGCATGCTGTCAAGAAATGAACAGACATATTGCATTGGGGAAATATGCTGCAAAAGACCTCTTTAAAGTTTAAAAAGCAAAGATGTCACTTTGAGGTCTAAGGTGCACTTGATTCAAACTAGGGTATTTTCAATCATTTGATAAATATGCAAAAGCTGAACAATGAATAACTGTTCAGAAGAATTCGAATTATGTCTTTGAATTATGGTATTGGCAAAGAACAGTGAATGTGCCATGGACTGCTAGAAAAATGAACAAATGTGTCTTTCACATCCTTACAAGAGTCACGCCCTTACTGAAGTCATACTCTTCCTCAAGTCACATCTTTACTCAAGTATCTGAAGTAAGGGGAGTTTCCTTGAGGGTGTGGCCTGCATCCAACATATATTAGATGCTCTGGAAAATTTCTCTTGCTCTGGATCCCTCATGTAACTCATCATCATCTTCTGTTCTTGGGACTTGAGCCAGCAGCCTGACATATGCCCTGATGGCTTGGGATTCACCGCCTCCTGCAGCCCTGTGAGCCAGCAGCCTGCTTGCTGTCTTACTTGCCAGTTTCAGATTTATTAGCCCAAGCAACCACATGGGTCAGGAGAAGATGACTGATGCTTGACCCTCAGATTTGGGACTTGTCAGCCTCCCCAACCATGTGAGCCGTTTCCTTGAATTGAATCAATCTCTCTCTCTTTCACACATACTTTATTGGTTATGCTTCTCTAAGGAACCCAGCCTAAGGCAAGTGGAATTTCTGAGTCCTAAGGTAATTCCATGTTTAATTTTTGAGGAACTTCAAAACTCTTTTCACTACAGCTGAACCATTTTACCTTCCCACCAACAATGGACAAGGGTGTCAATTTCTCCACATCCTCACCAACATCTGTTATTTTCCATTTTTTAATTATAGCTATTCTTGTGGGTGTGAAGTGACATCTCATTGTGCTTTTGACTTACATTTGCTGAATGCCTAATGATGTTGACCATTTTTTCATTTGACTGTTGATCATTTAAACACTACCTCTTATTCTCCACTCCACAGAATCAGAGGCCAGTCTTGAGGAGTTTTCATTTATGGATCTAGATCATGAAACCAGTAGTTCTCATTTCTCTCTTTAAAGCCATTTCATCATAGAGAAGAAACCAAAGTTTCATGTGTTTAATTTTCCAGTTTTTCTCTTCCTGCCTCTTTTGGATCAACTCAGCTTGACAAACATTTACTCAATGTCAGCTATAAGCTGAGCACTTGTGTTGAGCAATGAGTTAAAGGAACAAATCAGTTAATGGTGTTCTGCCTTCCAAAAGGGCAAAGGAAATACAACTGAGTACATATGTCCTATTAAAGCTCTTTGAAAACTGTAAGATACTTTTAAAAAAGAAAAAAAAAAGCAAGGTATTTTTATGGATTTTATACGGCTGTCATTGCAAACGCCTGATAAGGTATTTTGGTTTGTTAAAGGTGTCTGATCTGAATGATGTCACAAGGATCTTCTGGCTCAGAGCTAGTTTGGGTCACAGTTTTTGGCATATTTTTCAAGGCAGCTGAAATGATAAATTGTTAAAGTGAATATTGTCCTTTGTGTTTCTCAAAAGTTCTTACATTATCATGAAAATGATTCAAGGGCAGGAAATGGGCCTAGATGTAGCCACCCATTGTCTGACAGCCTGTTTCCTGAGTATGTTAATCACTGCCCCATGTAATTCTCTTATCATGGGCACTTAAATGGACTAGCTGGATGTATAGAAGTGTGTGTGTGTGTGTGTGTGTGTGCTTATGAATGTATATGTCTATAGAAAAAAAGTAGACTTTATAGACTAACACAGGATTTTCACTTTAATTTCTACATGTAAGGAGAATCTTATCTTTCCTGTTTCGAGTTTTTAAAAGTCATGCTTAAATTGTTATTACTTTTCAAAAACAAAGCCCACATTATTTCTGAAAAGTGGTTGACCTATTTATCTTCTGGTTGCCTACAAAATCCACTCTCATCCTTCTTTACCCTTCTCTGTACCCTAAGAGCCCGACTGCATCAACAGTATCCCTTGCTCATGGCTCCCTCGCCATGAGGAAGGGATTTGGACAATGAGAATTTGGACAATGAGAAGCAGTTCCAGGTGATCAGAAAGAGGGAGGAAAGAAGGATGGAGTCTTCGGCTCCCTCCCTGCAATGTTCCTTCAGTTTGCCTGCATGGTTCCACTAGACGTTCCAGCTCCTGTCAAGCTGACCTCTCCACACAGCCAGCACGTTTTCTTTCTTTTGGTAACTATTTCCTGCTCCATCCCTTTAGGCATGGGGGTAGTAATGTGACTCATTACACTACTCTTATCCCTTTTTAAAACTGTACTAAAATGATCAAGTTTGAATATATCAGCTGTATCTTGCTAGAATATTGACTGATATAGCAGCCAAATTCAGGACTAAAGTCTGGGTAAAAAAACAAAACAAAACAACAAACAGCTGCTATTGAGTCTATCCCAATTCATGGCAATGCCACCCACATGTGTCAGAGTACAACTGGACTCCGTGGGGTTTCAGTGGCTAATTTTCCAAGAGTAGATTTCCAAGTCTTTCTTCCGAGGCATCTCTTACCTCCAAGTTTAAGGTCAGCATCTTTTAAGTTTTAAACTTGTAAGTTAGCCTCTGAGCACTTAACTGTTTGCACCACTCAGGGACCCAAAATCTGAGTCATGACACTCAAAGCATGGCCCTTGAACATCACCTGCACAATCAGAGTTGATTCATTTTTCTCTGTCTTGTGTACAAAGACAGTATAATGTTTCTTTAACTAAAATCGTTTTATTCTTTTTGGTCCTCGTAAGGATCCCGGGCAAAACGATGCCATCTTTCTTCTCCACTTCAATGACCATATTTTTTTGCAGTGGCAAAAGGTAAATGGGTGGGGTAAGTAATGTTTTGCCTTTAACAACAGACTGAACCCAGCTTTGACTGCTAACCAGAAGGCTGGCAGTTCAAATCCACCAGCCACTCCTCAGAAGGAAGATTGGGCAATCTACTTCCGTAGAGATACTGCCTTGGAAATCTAAGGAGGGGTCGCTATGAGTCAGATCCAACTTGAAGGCAGTGAGTTTAGTGTTTTTTGTTTTTTTTTTAACCCAGCTTCAGTGAGATTTTATAAAATCTTTAAACTCCTTTCTTAATGTACACAGGGAGAAAAAGACAGGAGGCCAGTGGGTCATGTCAGCTATTAAAACTTATCAACTTTTTAAGGCTTGTCCTCCTTTGTAGGATATGTCTTCCATTCTTTATAACTGCAACTTTCCTGATGTCCTGTCTAAGCATGCTTGTTCCTGAGTGTCATGAATTCCTTCCTTCAGAACCACATATACAACACTACCATGAAGAGGAACTCAGCAGCAGTGTGGCCAAGCTAGAACACTGGCACTCCACGCTATGGGAATTTTCAGCTAGCAAGCAGACTACAAAAGATTATAAACCCATGAGCTCAGTGGAGTCTCAGTTAATAATGAAGTGGCAGGCAAAGGTGTAGGTTTGCTGGGATGATTAGATTTCTGGACTGTCCATTTTCATTACATTTTTAACAAATGGTTGGGGTAATATTTAAAAGTTATTCCAAAGCATCTGTCCACTTCTAAACTGTGCTAGCAGTTTTGGGTTTTTGAATGGCAGACGCATATCTGAATTCAACCTGCAATATGTAGATGACACAACCTTGCTTGCTGAAAATGAAGAGGATTTGAAGCACTTACTGATGGAGATCAAAGACTGCAGCCTTCTGTATAGATTACACCGAAACATGAAAGGGAACAGAAATCCTCAGAACTGGACCAATAAAGAATGTTATCATAAATGAAAAAAAGATTGACAATATCAAGGATTTTTATTTTACCTGGCTTCATAAGCAACATCCATGGAAGCAAGCAGCTGTCAAGAAATCAGATGACATATTGCATCGGGCAAATCTGTGGCAAAAGATTTTACTCCTTAAAATGTTAACATGCAAAGATGTCATTTTGAGGACTAAGGTACACCTGATCCAAGCCATGGTATTTTCACTCACTTCATATGCATACAAAAGTTGGATGATGATTAAGGAAGACCAAGGAAGAATTGATCCATTTGAAGTGTGATGCTGGCAAAGAATGTTGAATATACACCATGGACTGCCAGAAGAATGAACAAATCTGTCTTGGAAGAAGTATAGCCAGAATGTTCCTTAGAAATGAGGATGGTGCAACTTCACTTCTAGTACTTTGGCTATGTTATCAGGTGGGACCAGTCCTCGGAGAAGGACATCATGCTTGGTAAATTGGAGGGTCAGTGAAAAAGAGGAAGATCCTCAATGAGATGGATTCACACCATGGCTACAACAATGGATACAAGCATAGCAAAAGTTGTGAGGATGGCGGAGGATAGGGCGGTGTTTCCTTCCGTAGTTCTGAGTTGGAACCAAGTCATGAGCACCTAACAACAAGAAGAAAACAAATCCTTAGGTACATGGCACCCCATCACCTTCATCCCAGAACACATGTTTTGGGTCAAATTAATAATGCTTATTCCACATTTAGGATTTTCAGAGATTCTTCTAGTTTCTTGTAGTTTTTTAAATAAAAGTTAGATTTCTTTTTCCCCAATGTTCCATTAATTGTAAAATAATTTATATAATTTTTTAAAGTTTCTCAATGAAGAAAATCAGCAATTTTGAAAATTGCCTTTCAGACTATATGTTCACATTTTTAATTTGGAAAATTAAGGTCACTGTTCACATGTCTCCAGGAAGAGTGGACATAAGGTTAAAGAAATGAATTAGTCAGAGATCTTACCCAGAGCTCAGGAGATAACTTCCATTTCAAACAATATGTGTTCAAACCTGGAGAGAAAAATCAGATTGGGTCAAACAGACATCAGGACTACATCAGGATCCCTGCAGAGAAAACCATTCAACTCAGATGGTTTAGATGAAGAGAGTGTAACGCTCACAGGAGTGTTGGCAGAGTTAAGGGAATAAACAGAATAATGAGGCACCGAGGGAATAGCAATAGCAGGAAGCTGTTACTGGCCACAGGTCTGAAGATGTAAGGGAAAAATAACAGAGCTCAGTGGAGAAATAAATGCTGATGAATCAGAGTTGCCATTTTTTACATATCAAGACTCAAAAATCTTTTAGTGCTCAATGTTGATGAGGATATGTCATGAGGAGTGGCCTCCCAGTAGACACAGGTGTCGCCAAGGGCTATGCCACTGCCAGAAACATGGCTCCAGTAGGGAGGAACCTGCGTGGATGAAATACCCTCACCCCCGCCTCCAGCTCTCTTTTTCCTTCCATTCTCCTGACGGTGCTTCTCTCTCTCTCTCTCTCACCTTTTTTTTTTTTTCCTTTGTGCTCTCCTCCCACTTCCTCTTCATAGCCATATTTCCTGCGTCCTTCCCTCCATGCACTTCTGCCCCCCAAGCTGTCTTCCCATGCATACACAGACCTTCTATTCTCCCATGATTGATCTCTGCAAGGAGTGTATATAACTAATTTAAATGTTCAGCTCATATGCCTGTCTTTTGTTTAGCTGGAAGCCACAGGAGTAGGTTCAATTCCAGACCTGAAGGGCAGCTAGGGGTCATAGTCTCAGCGGTTCCGTAAGGCTCTAGCAGATCAGCAAAACTGGTCCCTTTTTCTTTTTCCAAATGATTTTGATTTTTGTTCTACATTGTTCTCCCACTCTATCCAGGATCTCCTACATAGATGCCCCTCCAAGTGGTTGACAGTGGTAGCCAGGCACCATCTAGTTCTCTTGGACTCATAGTTGTACAGGCAGAAGGTCACATGTTATGCCAGTCCCTTGGGCTAATTGTTTCCACATGTTTTTGGCTTTCTTCATTCTTCTTTGCTCTGGATGAGGAGAGACCCATCGTTGCATCTAGATAGCTTCTTGCAAGCTTTTAAGATTCCAGTCTCTACTCACCAAAGTAGGATGTAGAACAATATTTTTGTGTAGTATGTTATACCAATTGAGCTTGATGTCCTCTGCAACCATGGTCCCAAGCCCACACTTCCAGCTACTCACTCCCTCGGGGTAGCTAGCTGGCTGTGGCCAAGAAGTGACCATAACCTTGTCCCTTGTCAGCTCTGCTATACACCTGGACATTCTTACAGCATATATAATACACTTGTAGAAACATTGTCTATCAACCCTATTCATGGTTATGGGCACACTCCCCTCTGCATAGACATACCTAATTGTTCAACCTGTCCACCCATCTATCCACCTGTAGATCAATCTTGGCCATCAATGACAATGCAGTACTGCAAGTGCAAAAGGGTTCATCTTTGTTGTCTGTACTTCCCATGCACGTCTCTATCTGATGGTGCTTTTCGTTGGTTGAACCTAACCAGAAACCAGTTTACAAGAGAGTGTGGTTGATGGGACTCAAGCTTCTTGAGGCAAAGAGCAGGGCAGAGAAGAAGCCAAAATGGGTTTGGGTGGGATGGGGGAGATAGGTGGCAAATAGATTCATCAACAAAAGGATTCTTTGTCATTTGTTTTGTACTGTGTCAAACTATATTTTAGCTTTTTTGTTTTCTGCCATATCATAAAGATAAAGATATATCCTTACTTTAAAAGATGAAAAAGATACATGACTTTTTTTTCTGTATATATTTGTACAAACAGCTGCTAATATCAAAATTACTGCCTTTGAACCTTGGAAGTATTGGGAGCAGCAGATATATTGACTTAACTAGGGCCTCATTAAGGGATCATTTGTGCTATGTGTCTCAGTTCTTCATCTGCCTTAGCAAGTTTTCTTTCAGGGGGTTCTCTCCCTCTCTCTTTTTAACTTATTTTTCATTGTAATTTGGTAAAAATTTATAGAGAAATTTCATTTTCCACACAACAGTTCATACACATTTTGTTTCATGACATTGATTGCAATCCCCATAATGTAAGCTTTCTTCCCAGTTCCTCCCTGTGGTTACTGAGGGCTATGTCACTGCCAGAAACATGGCTCCAGTAGGGAGGATGCTGGGTGGATGAAATACCCTCACCCCCACATCCAACTCTCTTTCTTTTTCCTTTTCTTCTTTTTTCCTTCTTTTCTATGCATTTCTGCCCTCTGAGCTATTTCCATGTGCAAATTTGCCCTTTTGATCTTCCACATTGATTGTTCCAAGGAGTGTACCTACCTGGTGTAAATGTTCACCTTATATGCTTGTCTATTGTTTGGCTGGAAGTCATAGGAATGAGTTCAGTTCCAGGCCTGAAGGATGACTAGGGGCTATGGTCTCAGGCGTCTCACCAGTCTCTTTCAGACCAGTAAGCCTGGTCTTTTTTTTTTTTTTTATGATTTTGAATTTTGTTCCATAGTTCTCTCCCACTCTACCAGGATCTCCTACACTGATCCCTTTCTATGTGGTTGACAGTCGTAGTCAGCCATCATCTAGTTCTTCTGGTCTCAGGGTCATTGTTCTGGTTACCTAGTGCCGCTCTGAAAAGAATATACCACAAACGGGATGGCTTTAACAAACAGGAGTCTATTCTTACAATTTGGAGGCTTTAAGTCCAAGTTCAAAGTGCTAGGCCCTAGGGCCTGGGTGAAAGCCCCTCAGCCTTGGGCTTCAGGTCTGCCTCCAGCTCCAGGCCCACTGAAGCTAAAGAAGTTTTTTCACTCTGACAGCTGCTGGCTTCTGAGGCTGAGAAGCCCAAGGTTGACAAGTAAAAAGGCACAGTCCCAATGTTACCAAACCACATGG
>NW_006922222.1:162858-164907 GCF_000298275.1 Orycteropus afer afer | reverse complement strand
TGCCATAAGCTAGAGACCATCCCCAAAGCTGCTGCTTATATATGGGAAGCAAACCACATACCCAAATGCAGCTTCTCAGCTGCTTGTGGTAGAGCCCACATGGAGTTGATTGCCAGTCTCATCATGGGGAATAACTACCACCAGCTGCCCAGCCACTCAAACAGGCCCAGCCAAGTTGACACACAAACATAACTACCACAGTCATGTAGGCTGAAGTTCACATGGTCCACTAGTCCTTTGGATTAAATGTTTCCATGAATCTTTGGTTTTCTTCATTCTTTTTCACTCCATAAGAGGAGAGATCAATTGTTGCATCTTAGATGGCTGCTTGCAAGCCTTTAAGACCCTAGTTGATATTCACCAAAGTAATATTTAGAACAATGTTTTTGTGTAGTATGTTATGACAATTGAGCTTGATGTTCCCCACAACCACACTCCTGAGCCCATAGGCCCAACAATTCGTTCCCTCAGTCAGGGGTTTCTCTCTCAAGGAGTCCCTGCATCTTATCACCTGAGGTAGAAGAAAGGATACAGTGGAAGTAGCTGGTCAGGAATTCTTCATCTTATCAAGGAAACAACTGTGATGAAAATGAGGAAATGGAATGAAAGACATGTATTCCAGTGTAGCAACGATTGTGTGGATAGTGCAGGACCAGGCAGTGTTTTGTTCTATTGAACATAGGGTTGAAATTGACTCAGTGGCACTTAACAAAATTTTAAATAAAAAGGACAAGTTATCTTATACATCTGATTGCATATATAAAAGATGTAAATGTAAATTGTGATCAGTTACACAGGTGGAGATAATCATGCATATATATACACAAACATGTCTATATGTATTATGAATGTAAATTATTTTAAAATTAGATGATTCATTTTTGGCAATATCCAGGAATTAAGACTAAACTCAGGACCCCGGTTGCACAATGTTAAATGTGTGACTGCTAACCGAAAGGTTGCAGTTTGAACTCACCAGCAGCTCCACAGGGGAGAAGACCTGGCAATTTGTTCCCATAAAGATTACAGCCAGGAAACCCTATAGCACAGTTCCTCTTTGTTCTACAGGGTAGCTAAGAGTCGGAATTGACTTGACAGCACACAGCAACAACAGGAAACAATAGCAAGACTAAGCACAGAAAGAGGATGGAATGTACCCAACAATGTCCTGATAAAAAAACAGTGTGGACAGTGAAGGACAAAAGGACAATATGATGTAACCATGAGGCATGAACACCTTTTTACAACAACACAGATGGTGGCTGTACATGTGGACTTCACCAGATGGAACACACAGGAATCAGATTGACTACATTTGTGCAAAGAGGAAATGGAGAAGCTCAATATCTTCAGCCAAAACCAGGCCAGGTGTTGACTGTGGAACAGACCACCAACTGCTCATATGCAAGCTCAACTTGAAGTTAAAGAAAATAAAAACAAGTCCATGAGAGCCAAAATATGATCTTGAATATATCCCTCCTGAATTTAGAGACCATCTAAAGAATAGATTCGATGCATTGAACACCAGTAACCAAAAACCAGAAGAATTATGGGATGACATCAAAAGCATCATCCATGAAGAAAGCAAGAGGTCACTAAAAAGACAACAAAAGAACAGAAGATCAAAATGGATGATAGAAGAGACTCTGAAACTTGCCCTTGAGCAGAGAGTAGCTAAAGCAAATGGGAGAAATGACATGATAAAAGAATTAAACCAAAGATTTCAAAGAGCAGCTTGAGAAGACAAAGCCAATTGCTATAATGAAATGTGCAAAGACTTGGAGTTAGAAAACCAAAAGGGAAGAACACATTCACCATTTCTCAAGCTGAAAGAATTGAAGAAAAAAATTAAGCCTCAAGTTGCAATATTGAAAGGTTCTAAGAGCAAAATATTGAATGATGCTGGGAACATCAAAAGAAGATGGAAAAAATATATAGCGTCACGAGGGGTTCCAGCAAGATGGTGGACTAGGCAGAAGGACTGCACAGACCCTCTTCAACAAAGAAAAGGGAAACCAATTAACACAGACACAGAAGATAATCTTGGAC
>NW_006922222.1:145755-157939 GCF_000298275.1 Orycteropus afer afer | reverse complement strand
CTATATGCTGAGCAAATAATCTGAGAAGCTGGACTATATGAAGAAAGACATGGCATCAGGATTGGAGGAAGAATCATTAACAACCTGAGATATGCTGATGATACAACTTTATTTGCTAAAAGTGAGGATGACTTGAGGCACTTACCCATGAAGATTGAGGAATACATTCTGCAGTATGGATTACATCTCAATATAAAGATGACAAAAATCCTCACAACTGGACCAATGAGCAGCATCACAATAAATGGAGAGAAGATTGAGGTTGTCAAGTAATTCATGTTGCTTTGTTCTACAATAGATGCCAATGGAAGCAGCGGTCAGGACATTAGATGATGTGTAGCACTGGGCAGGTTGGCTACAAAGGAACTCTTTCAAGTGTTGAGAAGCAAAGATGTCTCCTTGAGGACTAAGGTGTGTCTGACACAAGCCATGATATTTCCAATCGCCTCATATGCATGTAACAGCTGGACAATGAATAAGGAAGACTGAAGAAGAATTGATGCTTTTGAGTTGTGGTACTGGCGAAGAATGCTGAAAGTGCCATGGACTTCCAAAAGAACTAACAGGTCCGTCCTGGAGGAAGTGCAGCCGAGATGCTCCTTGGAAGCAAGGATGGTCAGACTTTGTCTCACCTACTTTGGTCATGTTGTCAGCGGGGACCATTCCCTGGAGAAGGTTGTCATGTTTGGTAAGGTGGAGGGTCGATGAAAGAGGGGAAGGCCTTCAACGAGATAGATTGACATGGTGGCTGCAACAATGGTTTCAAGTATAGCAACGATCATGGAGCTGGGGTGGGATCAGGTGGTGTTTTGTTCTTATGTGCATGGGGTCTCTATGAGTTGGAAATGACTCAATGGCCCCTAACAACAGCAACAACAATAAAGCAGTATGTTCTTACAAAAAGGAAAGATGCAGTTGGTCATAGAACCTGACAGCTGGAATTGACTTTCTACTCTTCCTTCTCCCAGCACTTTCCCCTGAGTGCCTATTTTTTCACCTCAAGTAGAGGTGTGAGCTCTAGTGGTGTAGTGCCTAAGGCATTTGATTGCTAACCAGAAGGCTGGTGGTTCAAACCCATCAGCCACTCCTCAGAAGGAAGATTGGGCAATCTACTTCCATAGAGATACTGCCTTAGAAACACAAGGAGGGATCACTATGAGTCAGAAATGACTCGATAGCAGTGAGAGGTGGAAATATTACCTGACCTTATTCAGAAATGTTAAGGAATAAAATGTCTGTAACGAGATTGCACTTATAAAAATGTGCTGACTTATATACGGAAGGAAACTTTCTTTGTTGGTACCAGGGGTGGGAGAGGAAGGGAGGAATACTGCAAAAATAAGAAAAATAAAATAAATTTTAAAAATGTGCTGACTTGTTTCACCGTGACATTTGTTTTCCCTGAACTGGCTGTGTACCTCCTGCTACTGGGAATTCCCAGAAGCAGGGATCATACAGGAGCTTCCTCTGGAACTCCCCAAAGTCCTTGGCCTAGCGCTATGAACAGTAACAAGCAAGCAGAGTGGTTAATGCCAAGGTTGGGAGAGTTCCCAGACTTGACTCTAATAGACAGCAGTCAAGGTGTATTTCATAAAATATCCCGACCTTGGAATTCCATGGACACTAGAGTTGTCTAAAAAAAGAGACATTCTGAGGCAGTATCTCTACCAAAGCAGATTGCCCAGTCTTGCTTTTGAGAAGTGACTGGGGGGTTTGAACCCCCAGCCTCTGGTTAGCAGTCTAATGCCTTAGGCACTACCCACCAGAACTCCCAAAGACAGACACAATGTGAGGATCATTTACAAGCCCAAGAATACCTGGGCTACCGACAAGGAAGGAATCAACTCTGGGGGACCCTGATTTGAATTTTCATTTAGTCTCCTGAAATATGAGAAAATAAATTTTTATTCTTTGAAGCCATCTACTTGTAGTATTTGTGTTACATGAGCACAAGGTAACTAAGACAGTAGGTATGTCCCAAATATTGCACACAAAAAAACCCAAACTTACCACCCTCCAGTCAGAGCCAACTCATAGCAAACCCTCCTTGGGTTTTTGAGGCAGTATCGCTATGGAAGTAGATTGCGCAATCTTCCTTCTGAGGAGTGGCTAGTGGGTTTGAACCGCCAACCTTCTGGTTAGCAGTCACATGCCTCAGGCACTATGCCACTAGAGCTCCTAAATATTGCACAGGATATATTTATACTAAAAAAAAGTATTCATTGTTAACTTGAAATTCAAATTTGACTGCGAGTCTTGTGTGTTTCTTTTGTTAAATCTGACAACTGGAATGGGTACCTTCACCCTCCCCTCCTTCACAGTTTGGTTGGTGGGTTGGCTGGTTTTTACTTATTAAATTCAGCTTTTTAATGGCAGTTTAGGTTTCATAAACACATGTTCAGGGCCTTTCAGACAAGGCACCCACTATAAACAAACCTGGCTTACAATGAGCAATGAAAGTCCCCCTCATTAGCATCAGTGGGGCTGGCTGAGGATGGGGAAAGCACAAGGTGGTTGTTGGGCATGAGTCAGCCTTTTCTCAGGATATTGTAAACTGTGAAGTCTCTGAGACTGACCATCAGGGCCACATCTTGCCCTTGGTTGGGTCTGGCCATTGCACAAAGACAGCACCTGAACAGGCAACTGTGCTCCTATAGACTGGAGTCATTGTTCAGTGGTGAAACTGGCCAAGGGCAAGGTGTGATTGGGAAACAAGAAAGGGCAGCCCAGTGTGAGGTCAGGATTGGGCCACAGACTGGCTTTCCACAAGACCTTTCTTGTCTCTGGATGGTGGGAGAGTTGGTATAAAGGAGTCCAGGACTGAAAGCTAGGTTTCCCTATAGGTGTAGCAAACAGCCAGCCTGTCAGCCAAGCTTGAAGGTTGAAAGTCTGAAGGGTGCCTGACCCAATGCCTTTTTCCAATTACCCAAAAACCCTAAATCCCCATATTTGGTGTTATAATCTGGGGACAGCTGAACAAACACATTCAGAGGGATTCTTACATTTGATCTTTTATTATTATTATTATTTTTTTTTTTTACCAATAGTCAGCCAACAGAAGATAGGATTAAGGGTGAAGGAAGAGCCATAGACTGAAAGCTGGAGTCATGCTGTGTGACCTTAGCCAGGTTGCTTCACTTTTCTGAACTTCAGTTCCATCATTTATAAATTAAGGATGGGATTCAATGATGGCTGAGGTCACTTCCAGTTCTCTAATGCTAGATTGGCATTGCGTGAGATACAGGATCAGTAAATTCTGATAAGGGAAGGGATTTAGTGACAGCTTAGAAACATAAGTCTCAGTTCAGGTTGAGATTTGCTTTAGATTGGGGCCATTAGGTGCCAGAGGTGGAGTGAGATTACCCAGGAGTGGAAGGGGCATGGGCTAAGGAAGGGTCAGCATTTCTGAGATTCACTTCCTGACACTCTTCATCCCACTCCTGTGTAGGCCCTTCCTTAAACAGAAGGCTAAATGTACTCTATGGAAGAAACAGATTTAAATAACCATTACTGTGTCCTATTTCCATGCTAGGCAGTGTTTTGGGTACCAGAGCACAAACTCTAAGTAACTACTGCTATGAGTTGTGTTTCCTTCATTCATTACTAATTCAAAATTATTATTGAGCATGTATTCTGTGTCCAGAACTATTCTAAGTTCTAAGGGCACAGTATTGAAAATCATTTCCCCTCCATCAGCAGAATATAAGGAAATAGTACAGAGTGGAACTGCTCCTCTGATTGTTCAATGAGCAAAAGCCAAAGCTTTGTTCTATCTCATTCCCCATCTTCATCCAACCATCTTGGTTTGCATCATCACCAGAGAATCAAGAAGAACCTTGATCAAACTGAGTTATTATTTTTGCTTAAAGTTTATAGGATATAAGGAAAGACTATATGGAGGGTGGAGAGGGGAAACAGATTAAGGTGCAAATGGGTGTGTGCTGCATAGCTGCATTGAACTATTGGGTCTCTGACACCTTTGTCCAGGGTATGGAATTTTGTGAAGAGTTGCAAAGACTGAGTAAAGGTCTGGGAACTGCCTAGAGCTGGTGCTTCTTCCTCATAGGTGATTCCATTACTTTCTTCCCCAGCTATGCTCCTTGTGGACTGGGGCCCACCCCTGCCCCTCCACTCAGCACCTCCCATTCCTACTCCACCTGTGTTTTGAGCACTAAGTTTTAGCTTTTGTTCCCTGATCTTCTAGCTTCCAATTTCTGGCTCAATTTTGATTTTACCTTTGGTAATCTGGGTGGTATATTGGATAAGAAATTTGGCTGCTAACCAAAAGATCAGCAATTCAAACCCACCAGCTTCTCCATGGAAGGAAGATGCAGCAATCTACTTCCATAAAGATTTACAACCTTGGAAACCCAATGGGGGTCGCTATGAGTTGGAACCGACTCGATGGCAGTGAGTTTGGTTTGATTTGGTTTGATTTAGTGTTGGCATCAAGAGCTCATAGAAGCTGAACTCCAATTTAAACCAGTCATAGGATAGGAATGCTGGGGTCTGTTTAGGGACTGTGGAAGGGAGGAAAAGAGGAGAGTGAAACAGAAGTTTATAAAATGAAACTTCATTTGTCTCAGATCATAGTAAAGGACCATAACTACTCACAAATCGAGTTTTCTAAGCACTTGTATGTATATCACCTTTGAGCTATACCACCACTCTGTGAGTTATTTAAGACAGATATTATTATCATTACATCTCCATGTTACAAATGAAGAAATTGAGGCTTATATGGGCTACAAAACTTGACTTAAATCACACAGTCAATAAGTGAGCCAACATGTGGTTTTAAATACAAGTTCTGCCCTTCCAGGCTCTCTCCCAATAAATCCACATTCAGAAGCTAAAAGAAGTAACAGGAGTCTGGGCTGAGATGATGCAGACCAAAACCTATCACTGACTTGGCTCCCCCTCCTTGTCAAGTACAAACTGGCCAAATACCACACTCTAATAACAAAAACATGTTGTATTTATATAACACCTCATAATTGACGGTGTCTTTACAAGCATGATCTCATTTGATCCTCACAAATAACCCTGTAAGGTAGGCAGAATAAACCTGATGAAACAACTAAGTAAAGGCTGATTAAATGCCCTGCCCATGATCACAGAGACAGGAAGTGGGAGAAGAGAGACTCAAAAGCAATCTCTCTCTGTGAGTCCATCTTCCTCCCTACTGCTCTAGAATGGAGTCTAACCAAGGAATGGCAAATATTTGACACACATACAGCCCCATCTCCTCTCACATCCAGGATAGACATTGTTAATTGATCACTGCTCTGTGCCCGTATTTGGTCTCAGTTCTCAACACAGTTCTCCAGGTAGCCATTATCAGGCAGGAAGGATATGCTCTTTTGTTTTGTTATGTGCCATTGAGTCAGCTTCAACTCATAGCCATCCCATGTACAACAAAATTAAACACTGCCTGGTCCTGTGCCAACCTCACAATGTTTACCATACCTGAGCCCATCATTGCAGCCACTGTGTCAATCCATCTTGTTGAGGGCTTTCCCCTTTTTTGCTGACTCTCCACTTTACCAAGTATGATATCCTTTTCTAGGGAATGGTCCTTCTGACAACATGACCAAAGTAAATGAGACGAAGTCTGCCCGTTCTAGCTTCCAAGCTCTTAGCTGTGTCCCTAACCGGGTCAGTGCATGGCCGTCAAGTGCAGAACTTCATCTGAATAGAAATCTGGTTCAAGACCCAGGAATCTTGGCCCTGACATTATGGCTGTTCTAATTTGGTCAGTCTCGCTGATTAATTTGTAATCACAACAATAATAACAATGGCTAACTTTTTTTTTTTTTTTTTGAGCACTTGCTATACGAAGGCACTACATTAAGCTCTTTACACGCACTTTCTTGAGAAGTAGGCCCTATTATTCCCATTTCAAAGATGAGGGAACTAAAGTTTTGAGAACTTAGGAAATTTGCAGGTGCAGATACTGCCAAACCCCAAGGCCTTCCCACTTTGCTACACTGTCTCCTAGACGGCAGTTAACCCACTCTTTGGGTAGAGAAGCATTTTTTACTTCTCCAAATCCTTGAAATCCATTGTATGGATAGGGAAGGAAACAGTGACAGAAGTAGATGCCAACAGTAAAATTGTTGCACAAAGCAAGGTCCTCTAAGAGGTAACCAATGGGCAGCTGTCAGAGGAGGGCAGGAGGATGTCGTATGGACAGACCTTGACCATGTGACCTGGAGTGTCCTCACACATGTGCACAAAGTCCTTGACAGTGTGGGGAAGCCCATAGTGGAAAGAGACTGGCGTGGAGTGGGGCTGGCTCTACCCACACTGTCACATTGTGGCACAAAATTCAGAGTCCAAGAACCTCAATCTGACCCTAAATGTCTGTATTTTTATATTTGTCAAGGTAGGAAGATAGAACACATTTTATTATTAAACAGCTTGTAACTTAATTTGCAACTTTCAGCTAGTAAGGTACATGATAAAGAGGACTTCATTCCTACTTTTGTCCAGGGCCCTGCCAATGTTAGAGATGGTTGTATCTGGGGAAAATAAGGTTTCCCTGTTTCTGCTGTTTGTGGTGCTCCTGTAGGCAGGCCACTCATGGAGGCATTCGTTTTTCTGCAGTTGTGGAAGCAGAGGCCCCAGTTTCCAATCGCTAGCTCTCTGAGTGTCAGAGCCGGTGAGGGGCATTCGTTTTACTGGTGCCAGTGACAGCAGGTGCAGCAAGGGTCTGGGGTTGTTGGCATCCCATTGATCAGTGCAGCCTTCGGAACACAGCAATAGCAAGACCACTGAATGCCAGCTCTGAATTAGGAAGGCAGTCTCCCAAATGCAGAAGAAACTATGGCTCCCTTGGTGGTATGGTCTTAGGTGACACTTAGGGAGTTGTTCCTGAAACTTAAATTTTGAATCTGTTTCTTCAACCCTCTTAATGATTTTATAAGCCATATAAATCTCTGAAATAAATCCTTTCTGCTTATCCCAACTATCATTGACTCTGTGCCCTGCAACCATTACATCCAGGGTATTTAACAATATCCTCTCCATTGTGGACATTCTAGTGTGCTGGGAAAAGCACCTATGGCTATATTCTGGAGCCTTGTTGCTCCATTGAACACTCTGTTTGGTAAGATTTTCTCAACTTTGGTCCTGTACCTGAATTCAACTGCTTCAGATCAACAACTCTGTTCCTCTTGCTCTGATCAACAAGCACTGCTGTGGCTCCTGAACACTGTCTCTTCCCTTTGGTGACAAAAGCCCAAATACAAATCCTACCACCAACTGAGCCTGAGCTTCTAGGAGCCTGGTCCATGTCCAGCAGCCTCCAGGGCCTGCTTGTCTCAGATGAAGGTGCAGACAAATGTACAGTGAGATGCTTTGTGCTCTCCATGAGAGCCATTTGATGATGATGCACTGGGAGCTCACATGAGAAGAGAGCAGGAAGGACAATAATCTTGAAGGTCATGTTAAATACTTTGAATGGCACTCATTGAAACTCAGAGAGAGTGGAAAGCAAACAGAAAGTGTTCTTTGACCTTCAAGTTCTTCCCCCACAATTTCTCCAAGAGTCTCTCAAAGGCTTGCATGAAACTAAGCAGTTTCATTTTACTACAAGTGCCTGCAAGAAAGTCTCCAAATTCCAGTGGCCTGGTTTTATCTACTACCCCCTCTTCAGGTTTCAATGACCCTATAAAGACTGATTACAATTTCATGTAAACAATTTCTGTCTCAACCAGGTTCATCTCCCAGCCTATGAGCTCATGGGTTTTACATGATTTTAGTATGAAGTCATCAGTTAGGCCCCAGCTTCCTGGGGAGACTTAAAAACCTCAAGATCTTTTGAATAAACTAGAAGTAAGACCTGCACTTTGCAGTGAAAACTGAGACTCAAAACCCAGCATCTTTCCCAGGTATGTGTGCGTAATGGTTCCATTTTTTTTTCTCTCTCTCTTTGTTTTTTATCTTGGTAACAGGTACATAACAAAACATTTGCCTCCCTTTCTTTTTTAAACACTGAAACTTCTGTTGTTTCTCTTCTCAGCTTTTGCATCTGCCCTCTCATAGGAGAAGACTTAGAAGGAACTTAGACCTGGAAGGGTCAAAACCCTGGAAATAGTAGTGCCTTCTGTTGTACAAAGAATCATGTAAGTACACGTTGGGAGCTGAAGCAATAGTGAGTTTCTGGTGGGAGGAGAAAAGAAAATTCTACCGTACAACCATTGCATAAAGAATGGAAAATGGTGTGTATTTCAAGTATCCGTTAATAGATTCAGCATTCTGAAATGAAGCCAAAATGTGTAGGCCTGGAATTCTGGAATGTGTATTGATGGAACATTCCTGATGTCCAAAGTCATAGCCAACAACAAAAATCACATTGTGATATCAGAGTCTCCATTCTTTCTCATGTACCCATGGGTTTTCTCAGAGCAAAAATCTTTTAATAGAGTTTATAAAAACAACAAACAAGAATTAATAAAGATGACAACTTTTGGTTTGTAGTTTTGTCATTTGAATTAAAAATCAAAAAACTATTCGATCCCTATGTTATTGCAGAGTGCTGTCAATTCAGACTCATAGCAACCCCATGGGACAGGGTATTATTGTCCCATACGATTTTCTAGGCTATGATCTTTACAGGAACAGATTACCAGGTTTCTCTCCCATGAAGCCACTGGGTAGGTTCAAACTCCCAACCGTTTGGTTAGCAGCAGAGTGCTTAACTGTTGCATCACCAGGGCTCCTTAATTCCATCTAATTTTATTTAAAAAAGAATTATTAATTTATCCCCTATTATTCTCCCTGTGGTAAGGTAAGTTCCAATAAACACAACTGAACTATATCAAATAGAACTATATTAAATTTCAAAGAATCAGAGAGGCAATTATTAAATATGTGAGAGATCCATACAGAGAAACCAAGAAAAACAGTCTGAGGCACATTACTGCCATTAAAACTGGTAAGCAATCAACAATAGGAAAAATCAGGAAGGTAAATATGTGAATGTATTAATTGAAGATATAGTCCTTGAAATAATCCTTGACAGTTGGGTAGTGTTTGAGAGGCTTCTGATCTAAAGCTAATGTAGGTGCCTTCGCTTTAAAAGGAGATACAAATAAATATAACTTATCTCATGGAGTGTTTGGAAAACGTCAAAGGAAAAAGAACCAGAAACTCAATTTCCATCTCTTGGACGTGTTGGAGCTATCCCAAAGGGTGGAAAGCCCCAAGAGGAACAGGATTTGAACCCAGTGGAAAAGATGGAGAAGGAGCCAGCATGGGTAATTATGTAGGGCAGAGTGCCAGACCCCATTTCTTAACCACTTGATCCTTGCTTTCTGCCTATGGTGGAGGAGATACTGTCAGTAAGTGTATAAGGGTCCAGGCTGCAGAAGGAAGAAAAGACTGGGTGGATATAAGCCCAAAGGTAATTAGCTTCTTTACTACCCTTCTGTACAGTAAAAATTCCCAAACTAAATGCAGTGCCTCTACATTTTCTTCCAAACCTCGTCATCTTTCTACATTGCTCATTTCAGTCCATCCCACCTCTGATATCCCAGCCATTCAGAATGGAAACTGTTCTCTTTCCTGCATCTCTGCACTTTGTCCATGGTGAGTTTCCAATGCTCTATATTAATCATTTATCCCCAGAAACTATCATAATGCCCAGCATGTGACTCACCCATTCTTCATATACTTTTGAATGAATGAGTAAGTAAAACAAAGCAAGGCATGGTTTTCCTAAAATTTATAAAAGAGCAACAAACAAGAACCATAACACCAATTAAAAGATAATTCCCAAGCAGAGATATTGTTAACTCTGATCAATCTCCTGAAGTACCAACCTACATATTCAACTTTCTATGAGACAACTCCACCAGCAGGTTCCTAAATCCAAAAATACCATACCCCTTGGTATGGCGTCAAGTTGAATCTGACTCATGGCAATCCCATGTGTTTCAGAGTAAAACTGCTGCATAAGATTTTCTTAGCTATATCTTAACAGAAGCATACCACCAGGCCTTTCCTCCACAGTACTGATGGGTAGATTTAGATCGCCAACCATTTGTACCACTTGGAGACCTAGGAGGTTTGCAGACAGGTTTTTCAGGCACGTATTGAGCCCATCATCTTTTTCCACAAATCTGCCCCTTGTGTGTTTTGTAATTCAGTGAATGGCATGTCACCAACCACCCAACTGGCCAAGCTACATGTACTTTACTTCTCATTGACTCCCCTCTTTTCACACCCCCTACAGTTAATTGTCATGCAATCCTGTTGAACCTACCTCTAAAATATCTCTGGAATGAGCCCTCCCTCTGCT
This sequence comes from Orycteropus afer afer, assembly GCF_000298275.1. Lineage (NCBI taxonomy): Eukaryota > Metazoa > Chordata > Mammalia > Tubulidentata > Orycteropodidae > Orycteropus > Orycteropus afer. The sequence continues at coordinate 147,633 of NW_006922222.1, read as the reverse complement.
CTCATTCTGTTCTCATAATCCTTTCCTAGGTATTCCAGCAATCTCTGAACTGGTTTCCAATCTCTAGTGTCTTTTTCTGTTCCTACTCTATCACAAGATTTTTCAAAACAAACAAACAAACAGATCATCTGCTTAGAAAAATTTTCCAAGTACTCCAGTGTTCAGGGCTCATCCTTTCTCATTCAAATGTCAAATAACATTATCCGAATATCAAATAACATCATTCAGGCCCCACTCTACATCCCTGTAGGACACGGGCTCCCCATCTCACTTTTACAGGTCTCTGTCTTCCAGTAGGCCCTCCTGGGTCTGTTCAATCCAACAGCAGCCCCTTCTCTGTTTCACTCCCCAGCCTGGCTCCTGAGCTTCTCTACAGTTCAGATCTTGGCTTACTTTGCCAAAGGTCACCTGAAAGAATTCTGTTGCTCCATTTGTTAGCACAACAGATTTTTACTGAATCTCTGGCAGTAACAGAACCTACTGACAGCATAAGCAAAAAGGAACACATCAGTGTGTAAAGATAGTTATCAGCCATTTTTTGTGTCTCACTGGACATGACTCACTCTTAAGCCATGACCTCTGACTCTGCCATGTTGTTTGGGAACTTCCTTCTTTAGAATGGCTTTTTCTCCCATTTTTTCTGCCAGAATCCTGTTGACCCCACCCCAGCTCTAGCAGACAATACCAAAATCTTCATGCTTTATTTTTAGATAATTTAATTATTCATAGTCCTACCTATACTATGCCATTTTAACCCACTGCCATTGAGTCGAGGCCAACTCATAGCCACACTACAAGACAGAGTAGAATTGCCTTCATAATATTTCCAAAGCTTTAATCTTTATAAAGAAACAGATTGCCACGTCTTTCTCCTGTGGAGTGTTGGGTGGGTTTGAACCACCAATATTTCAGTTAGCAGCCAAGTGCTTAGCCCCTGGGCAACCAGGGCTCCTCTGGTTTGGTTTAGTTTAGGCTCACCTAGAATACTAGGCAAAGAATGCTGAAAGTACTATGGACTGCCAGAAGAACAAACAAATCTGTCCTGGAAGAAGTATAGTCAGAATGTGCCATGGAAGCAAGAATGGCCAGACTTCATTTCACCTACTTTGGTCATGTTGTCAGAAGGGACCATTCCCTGGAGAAGAATATCATGCTTGGTAAAGTAGAGGGTCAGCAAAAAAGGGAAAGGCCTTCATCCAGATGTACTGACACAGTGGCTGCAATAATGGGCTCAGGTATAGCAAAGATTGTGAGGCTGGCACAGGACCAGGCAGTGTTTTGTTCTGTTGTACATGGGGTCACTATGAGTCAGAGTCAACTTGATGGCACCTAACAACAACAACAACTGGCTCACTTTTAATGAGCAATCAGTTCCTTACGTTACTTTCTGGAAGAAAGGAGCAGTTCTCTCCATAAGAGGAATTCTGCCATCCCCTTAGCTCAATCAACTCAAACTATAGTTTTTACAAAAATATGCTTTGTTGGTGTGTTATTGTGGCTGCTTAACTCAAACCTCATTATGTTTTTCAGTTGGTTAACATTTATTTCCCTATTATCTGCAATTGCAGAGGACATCAAAGATGTTAGGGAGATTATCTACTTCTACTAGGACATGGGAAGAAACTATTAGAACTTCTATATTTGTTTTTTAATTCTATTTTTTCTGTTAGTATATATATTGTGTGTGTGTGTGTGTGTATATATATATACACACACACACACATATATATACATATATGTTGTTGTTATGTGCTGTCGAGTATATACATATGTATATGTATACATATATATTATATATATGTATACATATTATTTATATGTATACATATATATAATATACATATATACCAGAAGGAAGATGGGGCAATCTACTTCCAT
>NW_006922222.1:144514-145567 GCF_000298275.1 Orycteropus afer afer | reverse complement strand
ATGTTTACTGTGTTTTATTGACTATGCAAAGACATTCACCCATGGAATAAACAAAGTGTGGATAACTTTCTGAAGAATGGGAATTCCCAAACACTTCATTGTACTCATTAACTGTACAGAACAGAACAAGGAGATACTGCATGGTTTAAAATCAGGAACAGAGTGTGAGCATGTCAGCATTGTATCCTTTCACCATACTTATTCAACCTGTGTGCTGAGCAAATATTCTGAAAAGCTGGAGTATATGAAGAAGAATGAAGCATCAGGATTGGCGGAAGACTCATTAACAACCTGCGATATGCAGATGACACAACCTTGTTTGCTGAAAGTGAAGGTGACTTGAAGCACTTACTGATGAAGATCAAAATTTTCAGTATGGATTACACCTCAACATAAAGAAAACTAAAATCCTCACAACTGGGCCAAGAAGCAACGTCACGATAAATGGAGAAAAGATTGAAGTTGTCAGGGATTTCATTTTCCTTGGATCCATAATCAACACCCATGGAAGCAGCAGTCAAGAAATCAGACTTCATGTTGTACTGGACCTATCTGCTGCAAGGGACCTTTTTAAAGTGTTAAGGAGCAAAGATGTCACTCTGAAAACTAAGGTGTGCCAAACCTAAGCCATAGTATTTTTAATCGCCCCATGAGCATGTGAAGGCTGGACAGAGAATAAGAAAGATGAAAGAAGAGATTCCTTTGAATTGTGGTGTTGCCAAAGAATACTAAAAATACCATGGACTGCCAGAAAAACTATCAAATCTATCCTGGAAGAAATACAGCTGGAATGCTCCTTAGAGGGGAGAATGACCAGACTTCATCTCATCTACTTTGATCATTTTGTCAGAAGGGACCATTCCCTGAAGAAGGATATCATGCTTGGTAAAGTAGAGAACTGGTGAAAAGCAGAAGACCCTCAACAAGATGGACTGACACAATGGCTGCAATGATGAGCTCAAGCATAGCAAGGATTGTGAGGATGGTGCAGGAACAGGTGTTGTTTCACTCTGTTGTACATAGGGTCCTATGAGTCAGATCTGACTCAATGGC
>NW_006922222.1:142638-143669 GCF_000298275.1 Orycteropus afer afer | reverse complement strand
CCAGGCCCCAAGTTGACACACAAATTTAACTACCATAGAATGGAACTGGAAAATCTAAAGATACACATTTAAAGATCAGGAATATTGAAAAAATGTGCAAATCCAGGCAAGACTAGCTTCTTGCAGAGTGGATGTTCACCAAACATCAAACATTTACATCTCTAGAGTCAAGAATCAGGATCTCTGGTAGCATAGTGCCTAAGGCATTTGACTGCTAACCAGAAGGCTGGTGAATCAAACCCACCAGCCACTCCTCAGAAGGAAGACTGGGCAATCTACTTCCATAGAGATACCGCCTCTGACACCCAAAGAGTCAAGAATTATTTTGCATTGCTATCATTTGTAAGTTAAGGAGTTGTGAAATAGCTCAAATGATAGGCTTAGGAGTCACTTGAAATCAAAATCAGATAATGAGAAGAATGTGCTCTAAACCTGAGGTCATCAAACTGAAGCCCTCAGACCAAATCTGACCTATTACCTGTTTTGTAAATGAAGTTTTATTGAAACAGAGCCCAGTCTGGTCCATTGGCATTGTTTACGGCTGCTCTCAAGAGTTGATCAATTGCAACAAAGACCATGTATGGCCCGCAAGGACACAAATACTTACTATCTACCCCTACAATAGAAGACAATGCATAGTTTTCTAAGGACGCAGAAATTCTTCTCTACATGTTCTTTATCCCAATGGCTCTCCCTTCCAGCCCTTCCCACCCACGACCATAGTCAGTCTATGCTCTGGATTCACTTGAAATGCTCTTGAGCTGCAGGAATTAAAAAATATGAATCATGAAACTTCCAGTAGAGCCTCATGATGGGCCTCAGACTGATTCCGAAGGTAAACAACTCTCTATTATGTAAGCAGTGGGTCCTTTGTAAATTCATGTGTGGGAAGGTGTGGTGGTTATGTTTTTGTGTCACTTTGGCTGGGCCTGGTTGAGTGGCTTGGCAGCTGGTGGTAGTTATTCCCCATGATGAGACTGGCAATCAATTCCATGGTGAGATCTACCACAAGCAGCTGAGCAGCTGCTTTG
>NW_006922222.1:139718-142538 GCF_000298275.1 Orycteropus afer afer | reverse complement strand
TCGGGACTATGCCTTTTTACTTGTCAACCTTGGGGCTTCTCAGCCTCAGCAGCCAGCAGCTGTCTGAGTGAAGAAATGCCTCTAGCTCCAGTGGGGTGGGAGCAGGAGGCAGAGGTTGTGGTATATTCTTGTTAGAGTGGCACTAGTTAACCAGAACAGAAGACCTTTCCTCTTGCCTGATTAAAAACCACCGTGAGGCTGAGGAAGGACCCTATAGACCTTTGGCAGAGTCCACTCAATTCTCTTTGGAATGAATAGCAGCTATTCCCTGTCATCTACAGACTCCATTTTAGAAACAGCAAAGTGCTGCACAATGACTGTCTCGTGTATGTAGCTGGACATGTTACAATGTGGTCAGATGGTTCTCAGATGATTCCTAGTTCTTTTGAGGCCTTTAATTATGACCACATGGATGCAGGTTCAAACTGAGGGTAGGCTGAATATTTTTCCTGGAATAGAGAGAGAAAATCCAGTGTTTTTTTTTTTTTTTAAAGAAAACCATGCCAAAAGCTTTACAAATTCTTAAAAAAAAAAAAAGCACCAATCATAAAACAAACAACAAACACAAACAAACACCCACTGCAGTAACCAAACTTTGTTCTCTCTTTCTTAGATAAGTCAAGACATAGTGATGTAACTGAAGAGTTTTTAGTTTAGTTTTGTTTTCCTCAGTAGGAACAAATACTTGGTGTTCTGGTTACCTAGTGCCGCTCTGACAGGAAATATACCACAAATGGGATGGCCTTATCAAATAGGAGTTTATTCTTCCAATTTGGAGGCTTTAAGTCCAAGTTCAAAGTGCCAGGCTCTAGGGGCTGGGTGAAAGCCCCTCAACCTTGGGGTCCAGCTCTGCCTCCTGCTCCTGGCCCACTGAAGCTAGAGGCATTTCTTCACTCAGATAGCTGCTGGCTGCTGAGGCTGAGAAGCCCAAAGGTTGACAAGGAAAATAGCACAGTCCTGATGTTACCAGACTACATGGCAGGCCTTTAGCTTAAGTCCATTGTAAGTCCCAAGGTCGGCAGAACATGGCAGGCTGCTGAGCAATGACATGGCTACATGCAAGGTTGAAGTGTGCCAAAGTCTAGAGACCATTCTCAAATGTACAGGAAACAGACCACATTCCCTAAAGCAGCTACTCAGCTGCTCCCAGTAGATTCCACCATGGAGTTGATTGCCAGTCTCATCATGGGGAATACTACATCCAGCTGCCCAGCCACTCAACCAGGTCCAGCCAAATTGACATACAAACATAACCATCACACTTGGGTTAACTGACCAGCTACCTCTCTGGAGTTCACTGGAATTATCTGGGTAGTTCCCACTCCAACCCTAAAAACTTAACTTTGACATTTATAATCATCTGTATTTCACATTTCTTTCTTGTGATAATTGCTAACTTCGTATAATAGCTCTAAGGGCTAAAGCTAATATATATTGCTGGGATTGTTCTTGTTATGTGCCGTTGAGTCGGCCCCAACTCATGGTGACCCCTCCTTGGGGTGCCGAGGCAGTATCACTATGGAAGTAGATTGCCCAACCTTCCTTCCAAGGAGTGGCTGGCGGGTTTGAACCACCAGCCTTCTGCTTAGCAGTCAAGTGCCTTAGGCACTATGCTACCAGAGCTCTTATTGCTGGGATAGGAAATGAATAAAGGAAGAAAAATATCTGGTGCAGAAAATTTCTGACTTTGTCATCAGGATAAAAATTAAATGTATTGTTTGAATGCTTTTACATTGAATTGTTTATATAACTAATTTTGAAAAGTTATTTTTGCTGTGCAAAGAATAAAAAGAGAAACAGCTCTTACTCTTCCAAAACAAAAACAATAAAGAGATTAAATAAAAGGTGTAGGATTAAGAAGCAGTGGTTTACAAAGGTGAGGGACACCCCACATCCCCTTTCAGCCAAATAATAGGTCTATAAAGTGAACAGTAACACCATGAGAAATATAATCATCAGAACTATAGAACCATAGGATATCAAAAGGCAACATCTGCCCAAAAACAAAGCTTGGAAACCTGGAAGAGGCAGGAATGGAAGACAAATGGAAATGGGGAACCCAGGGAGGAAGTGAGAAGAGTGCTGTTACATTGAGGGGATTGAAACTAATGTCATGAAACAAAATGAGTTTAAATTGTTGACTGGAAAACAAATCTGCTCTGCAAACTTTCACCTAAACTACAGTTTAAAAAAAAAAAAGGGGTGAGGGGGCAGTGGGAAGGGTCTTGCTGAATGGTCTGCCCAGGATGCAGACAATGACAGGAGTGCCTTATTTGTAGAGAATCAAAAACCAATAATAATGCTGTTAAATGTGATAGGGAAATTTGGAAATGGATAATGGTAATGACTGAATAACATGATCATAATAAAAATATAGGTATTTTTATCTTTTTAGTAGCTATTGTAAATGGTATTGTTTCTCTTATTTCTTTACCAGAGGTATCTTTGTTGGTGTAGAGGAATCCAACTGATTTTTGTATGTTGATCTTGTATCCTGCCACTTTGCTGAACCCCTCTAGTTCCAGTAGTTTTTTTGTTGAGTCTCTTGGGTTTTCTATGTACAGGATCATATCATCCACAATCAGAGATGGTTTTACTTCCTCTCTGCCAATTTGTATGTTTTTTATTTCTCTTTCTTGCCTTATTGCCCTGGCCAGGACTTCCAATACAATGTTAAAGAGAAGTTGTAAGAGAGGGCATCCCTGTATGGTTCCCGTTTGTAAGGGGAATGCCTTGAGTCTTTCCTCATTAATAATGATGTTGGCCATTGGGTTTGCATATATGCCTTTTATTATGTTGAGGAATTTACCTTCTATCCCT
>NW_006922222.1:137963-139096 GCF_000298275.1 Orycteropus afer afer | reverse complement strand
AAAGAAGAGTGCAAAAAAAAGGGGGGGGGGCATTTGGAAGCAATCAGCCCTAGGACATGATGGCCCTTGAGACCAGAAGAACTAGATGGTGCCTGGCTACCAATGCCAGCCACTCAGGAAAGGATCTAAATCTGGAGATCCTGGAGAAAGTGGGAAGAAAAATGTGTAACAAAATCAAAAAATTCAATGACCAGAATTACTGGTCAGATGAAGTCTGGTGAGACCTCCAATACTATGGCCCTAGAATACATTCTGGGTCTGGAGTAAAACTCACTTCCAGGGGCTGGCTCACAGCCTAATAGTAAACAAGGTGTACATGCAGACCACTCAACCTAGGGAGATGCACTCACACACTTTATAGAAATGCATCCCTTGGAGCAATCGACCATGGGGCACCAAAGGGACAACATTCGCAAGAAGGAAATGCAGGACACACAGGAGTGCATAACTATGAGGGACACAGGGGGAGGGGCAGTTACTGGGCAGGGAGGGGAGGAGACTGGATTAGGGTTGGGAATGGTAAATGGGGAGTGAAACTAAATGTACATGTAATGTTGAATGTAAAACAAACTCTGTTCTGTAAACTTGCACCTAATGCACAATATATAAATATATACGTATAACAAAAAAATTATAAAGCCAATTAAAAATCAGTCTGCTTCTTGTAATCACTAGTTGTGAAAGTTGGAGCTGTGTGTCAACTTGGGTGGACCACAATTCTGTGTGGTTTGAGCTGTTGTGGTGTGGTTGTTTCCATGATGGGATCAGATGACTATGTTTTAAGTGGCCAATCTGTTGAAAGGGAGTTTCTCTAGGGGTGTGGTCTGCTTCCAGTATATCTGTGGACATCCCAGGAGAGGAGACATTCTTCTGTGGATCGGGATTCTGTTGTGCTACCTACCACTGTCTGTGAGTGAACAATCTACCATTTGGCCTGGAGATCTTGGATTCGTCATTCATTGGAGTCAACAGCTGGTGTACTGTCTGCCAGCTCTGATCTCCTCAGCACCTGAGGCTGCAAGAATCAGGAAAAGCCTCCAGCTTGACATTTGATCCAGGAACTTTGGACTTGCCAGCTTCTGTAAGTGTGTGAGCCATTTTCCTAAGATAAAGATCTCTCTCTCTCTCTCTCT
>NW_006922222.1:128704-136598 GCF_000298275.1 Orycteropus afer afer | reverse complement strand
TTTCACCCAGCCCCTAGAGCCTGGCACTTTGAAGTTGGACTTAAAGCCTCCAAATTGGAAGAATAAACTCCTGTTTGTTAAGGCCATCCCATTTGTGGTATATTCTTGTTAGAGTGGCACTAGGTAACCAGAACACTAGTTGTTGTTGTTAGATGCTGTCGAGTCAGCTGTGACTCACAGTGATCCTGTGTACAACAGAACAAAACACTGCTGGGCCCTGCACTAGCCTCACAATTCTTGCTCTACCTGAGCCTATTGTTGCAGCCACTGTGTCAATACATCTCATTGAAGGTCTTGCCCCTTTTCATTGACCCTCCACTTTATCAAACATGATATCCTTCTCCAGGGAATGGTCCTTTCTGACAACATGACCAAAGTAGGTGAGACAAAATCTGGCCATTCTTGCTTCCAAGAAGAATTCTGGCTGCACTTCTTCCAGGACACATTTGTTCATTCTTCTGGCAGTCTGTGGTACTTTCAGAATTCTTCACCAACACCACAACTCAAAAGCATCAACTCTTCTTCTGCTTTCGTTATTCACCGTCCAGCTCACACATACATATGAGGTGGTTAAAAACACCATGGCTTGAGTTAGGTGCACCTTAGTCTTCAAAGAGACATCTTTGTTCCTTAGCACTTTAAAGAGGTCTTTTGCAGTAGATTTGCCCAGTGTAATATGTCCTCTGATTTCTTGACTGCTGCTCTCATGGATTTGATTGTGGAAACAAGGAATATGAAATCTTTGACAACTTCTTTCTTTTCTCCATTTATCATTATGCTGCTTATCGGTCCAGTTGTGAGGATTTTCATTCTTTTTTTCTGTTGAGGTGTAATCCACACTGCAGACTGTAGTCTTTTATCTTCATCAGTAAGTGCTTCAAGTCATCTTCACTTTGAGCAAGCAAAATTGTGTCATCTACATATTGCATGAATCCTGATGCCGTATTCTTCTCCACACAGTCCAGCTTTTGTAATCACTATGCACTGGCCATTCTAAACAGCATTAGTGATAAAACACTCCTTTCTGCCAGGGCAGATGGCTTGTCCATCACTGGGATGAAGTGAGGTGGGGTGTCTGTGCTCTACCCACTTGTTCTCGTAAGCCCCAACTATAACAAGCCCCACAGACGTACATGTGTTGGATATGTTATGGAACATGTGTTTGAAAGTTCACTCGGTTCGTCTTGCAGACCCAGAAAGGTTAAATGACTTGCCCAGAATCACCAAACCACTAGAATAACTCCTAAAAGTGAAATTAGCATCCAGATTCTGGACCCTCTTTGTGTCTATTTCCCAAAGCCACCAGCTGTGTGAACTGAGGCAGCACCTTGCTCTTCAGCCTCCCTGCCTGATTTCTTAGCAAGTCAGAGACACACTATAGGGCTGGCCTTGACTGTGCCTTAACTGAGTCAACGCCACTAAAACGTCATTATAAAGTGGTCCTTACAGTCAGTGCAAACCATTGAGCCGGCATATCGGTGGAAAGAGCCAGAGAATTTCTCCTTTTCAAAAACTAAGTTATTAAGTACTTTTAGACCTCTTTGGGAGCTCTAGTGGCATAGAGCCTAAGGCATTTGACTGCTAACCAGAAGGCTAGTGGTTCAAACCCACCGACCACTCCTCAGAAGGAAGGTTGTGCAATCTACTTCTGTAGTGATACCACCTTGAAAAGCCAAGGAGGGGTCAATATGAGTTGGATCCAACTTGACAGCAGTGCGTTTTACACTATTTCCAGTCAGTTGCAAGTTGCAAACTCAATTTCAATGAACTCAAAGAAAGGGAAGGTTATTGTCTCACGCAACAGGATGGGTAGGGCATTTGTTGGGAAAGGCTGGAGTCAGGGGCTGAGACCTTAAGAATTTTCTCCATCACCTTCTATGCCCCTAAGCATCACTCTCTTCTACCCACGTGACTGGGAGCACAGCCCCAGGGTACTCCTAACAGCTATGGGAACTAAGAAATGAGCCTCTTTCCATCAGCCCCAGCCAGGAATCTCCTGGGAAGGGCTCAGCTTGACCCAGCCAGGTTACACACCCAGCTCCATGGTCCTCAGGGAGTGGGGTATTAGTAGAGGAGGAGAGGGGAGGGGATGGGGTAAAGTAATCTCACTGCTACTGCTGTTCCAGGGAACAATTTTCTATCAACTCCTGGCCACTCTGGGCACTCTAGACTCCAGGAGCCTGTGCACTCTCCCCACCCTAAAATTCTTGGGCCTGAGACCATGTTTCCTTCCCCTGGAGTGGACGTATCTCCATTTGAAGAAAAACCACTCTTTTCTTACTTTCATAGAAATTTGCAGGAAATGACAGAGCATCTGGACCACCCGGGAAAGCCATCTGTGCATGGGAGGAGGGGAATGTCCGTGCAGGTGCAGAACCCGGAGCTCAGTATCAGACCAGAATTCCTGAAAAGAAGCTACATCCTCCTTCCCTGGAGGGGGGCAAGGAGGTGCGGCTTTAGCATAATCTGAGTTAAATCTAGGGATGTGCTCCCAAAACAGCATGTGATTGAAAGCACATCCTCTGAAGCCTGGGTTCAAATCCCAACTCTGCCATTTACTAGGTGTGTGCCCTTCAGCAAGCCCCTTAACTTCTCTGCTTCAGTTTCTCACCTGCCAATTGTGGGCTAACAATACTACGTTCCTCATATTGTTATGAAAATTACGTGAGTTGATTTATTTAAAAAAAAAAAAAAAAGCCTTAAACTCATCCAGGCATGCTATATAAGTACTTGCTGTTTTATTATTATTGTTATCATTAGTAATTTAAGAAACATGGGCTTTGGAGTGGGACCTCTGTGGTGCCCTACCACAGCTCTGCCTTTTGAAAACTGCAGCCTTTGACAAATTAATTCATTTTGTGCTTCAGTTTCTCCATCCCTGAAATAGGAGTGATGGTAGACCTTCCTCACAGCTTTGCTTTGAGAACTGAATGAGATTATACGTTTAGGTGCTAATTAGAGATTCCTGCATTCAGCCAACATTTGCTGTTGTTACCTGGTGCTTAAATATGTTCAGCCCAGCCGACACCTCCATCCATCCTGTTGCAGTCTGTTCTGACTCATTCCGACCCTGTATGTGTCAGAGCAGAAATATACTCATTGGGTTTTCAGTTGCTGATTTTTCTGAGGTAGATTGCCAGGTCTTTCTCAGAAGGCACCTCTGGGTGGACCCAAATGGCCAGCCTTTCAGTTAGCAACCAAGTGCATTCACTGCACCACCCAGGGACTGCCCTGGTCAACACAGACATTTGCTGTGTGCTTTCTATGGCTGGAGCTTTGTGCTTTCTACGGCTGGAGCTTTGTGCTAGAACCTTGGAGAATGCAAGAAAAATTTGAGCTGGAAGGAACCTAGGAGACCTTGTCCTACTTTGTTACTTGTTATCTGTTAATTCTGAGTTCTATCTACATCTTCATCAGCCAAAAGAAACATGACCTGTCTGTCCATTCCCACAAGAAGTGGAATGCCAGCAACTCAAGAGCTACAGCAATGATTCAAAGTGTGGTTCCTGTTGTACCTTTGAAGTGGGTAGGTTTCCTGGCAGCCAAGCCACCAATTACTTGAAAAATCTGGGGAAGAGGGAGCAGTTAATATCTAAAGAGTAGTGAGAGAATGCCACACTGTGAGAAAATGTCAACTCTCTATGGGATTGAAGACACGTCAGTATTCAGCAAGCTGTTCTCAGTACTGAACAGTCTACTGGGTGAGAGTTGGTGTAAAGGGAGCCAAAGAGGCCTGTTGTTTGTTTTGTTTTGTTTCCCACTTCCCTGATTTTTATATTCCAAGTGCTGCTGTGAGTTAGCATATGACATGTAAAACATGTGAATGAACTGTAATTTGCATTCGTCCTGTCTATAGCAGTAAGTGATCTACTTAGGGGGGAGAAAAAAAAAACTTAATAAGCTGCTCACGCCATCTTATATCGCTGCCTCTGGAGCTCACCATCCCTGCTGCCTGCACCAGCACTAGCAGGAGTGCCACTTTAGGGCCTGCTTCTGTGGGCCTCTAGCTCCCAGTCACCATCCAGCATGGAAGCTCACATTGGCTGTTGTTGTTTTTAAGTGCCGTCGAGTTGTTTCCGACTCATAGTGACCCCATGAACAGCAGAACGAAATACCACCTGATCCTGTGCCAGCTCCATGATCCCTGCTATACTTGAGTCCATTGTCGCAGCCACCGTGTCAGCTCACATTGGCATACCCTTGTAATTGTCCAGAGTCTTTTGGTGTGAGAAACACCAAAGACCCCAAAGAGCTTTCCATAGCATACTGGTTAAAGCATTTGGCTGTTAACCAAAAAGTTGAAGGTTCTAACCCACCACCTGCTCTGTGGAAGAAAAATGAGGCAGTCTGCTTCTGAAAAGATTTACTGTCTTGGAAACCCTATGGGACAACACTTCTGTATCCTACAGTATTGCTATGAGTCGGAATTGACTTGATGGCATAGGTTTGATTTTGGTTGTTTACCAAATTACCAAACCACAAAATGTTTAAAATATTTGTTCATCAATTTATTTTTCAATGATAATAATAAACCCACTTACATATTAACATAAATATTTTATGAAAGATAAATATATTTTCTAAAACAAAAGAAAAATTAAGTAAGATGGTACTGTATGACACTTTTGTAAGTCTCTTTAATGTCTGGCTTCATAAAGGACAGTTGGATTCAATCTGTTACAACATATTATTTGAGTTGAAGCATATAAATAAAATCCAGCCGCACATAGATGCAGTTGGAAAAAGGAGCAGTATTTTAATAGCTTTAATTCAGATAATTGTGAATATTTTTTATTTGATATGACAGCACACTCAACAAATATTAATTACTTGAAAATTGCTTGCAACATGGAATCTGAAACCACATCAATAAACTTTTATCCTCTATTATGTTAAAATCCATTGGTCTATTGTGTACTTTGAATGGAACTTTTACCCATGTATGATTTTATGACATCATATACTAATAATTGCTTGGAGAATTTTTTTTCTTGACAAATGTTGACACATCTGATGATACAATATCAAAAAATCATGTTCATTAATATGACTAAGAACCTCATCCGAAGAGTCTTCAATTATGGAGAAGTTGTCAAGCTCACAATGGTGGAAAAAGTTCTCCAAAATTCTAATTTTCACTGGAAAGTTCAAATGTTATCATATACTGATAAAAAATACTGCCATTTGTTTTTCTTGAGATGACAGAATCATTTAGTTTATTTTTCAGAAAATGTTTGCCAAATACCCAAGACTGAATTACCATAGTTTGGGCATCAGTTGTTCTTTTAAATAAATGGTATTCCATGGAAACAGTGCCTAGTTCCACTCACAGCTCAAGTGCATAAATGCTTTTCTGCTAGCTATCCACTGAACATCAGTATATAGCTGTTGTGGTCACCTAGTGCTGCTCTGACAAGAATATACCACAAACAGGATGCTTGAACAACAGGAATTTATTCTCTTACAGTTTGGAGGCTTTAAGTCCAAGATCAAAGTGCCAGGCTCTAGGGGCTGGGTGAAAGCCCCTCGATGTTAGGCTTCAGTTCTGCCTCCTGTTCCTGGCCTGCTAAAGCTAGAGGCTTTTCTTCACTCAGACAGCTGCTGGCTGCTGAACCTGACAAGCCCAAGGTTGACAAGTAAAAAGGCACAGTCCTGATGTTATCAAACCACACAGCAGGCCATTAATTCAAATCCATTGAAAGTCCCAAGGTCAGCAGAGCATGAGGCTGCTGAACAATGACAGGGCTACACGCAGGGTTCAAGCATGACATAAGCTAGCGACCATTCCCAAAGCTGTTTATTATATATGGGAAGAAGACCACATACCCAAAGGCAGCTACTCAGCTGCTCCAATAGATTCCACCATGGAGTTAATTGCCAATCTCACCATGGGAAATAACTACATCTAGCTGCTAGCCACTCAACCAGTCCCAGCCAAGTTGACACACAAACTTAATCACCACAATAACAAAACAGCTTTATACATATTTCCCATTTCACCACAGAGAATATTAAAGAGTTGTGTACTCAAAGATCACAATTTAATAAACTTAATATTTTTAATATTTCATTTAGAACATTCTTAAGTGAAATTGCTGGATTTTTTTTTCTACTTGTGAATGGTGAGGACAGATCCAATGCTTGCTAGCACTGTTTGACTTTAATCCACTACTGCTTCTGTCCCATTAGCACAAGTATTAACATAGTGAAAAAAGTAAATGATAATATTGTTACTAGGTGCCATAGAGTCATCTCTGACTCGTAGTGACCCTATGCACAGCAGAACAAAACACTGCCCAGTCCTGTGCCAGCTCCACCATCCCTGTTATACCTGAGCCCATCGTTGAAGCCACTGTGTCAATCCATCTTGTTGAGGGCTTTCCCCTCTTTCATTCCACTTTACCAAGCATGATATCCTTCTCCAGGGAATGGTTCCTCCTAACAACATGATCAAATTAGTGAGACAAAGTCTGGCCATTCTCGCTTCCAATGAGCATTCCGGCTGCACTTCTTCCAGGACAGATTTGTTAGTTCTTGTAGCAGTCTATGGTACTTTCAGCATTCTTTGCCAGTGCCACAACTCAAAAGCATCAACTCTCCTTTGGTCTTCCTTAGTCATTGTGAAACTCTCACAGGCATATGAACTGATTGAAAATACCATGGCTTGTGTCAGGTTCACTTTAGTCCTCAAGGAGACATCTTTGCTCTTCAGCACTTGAAAGAGGTCTTTTGCAGCAGATTTTCCCAGTGCTATACATCCTGATACTTTGACTGCTGCTTCCATTGGCGTTGATTGTAGAATGAAGTAATATGAAGTCTTTGACAACTTCAATATTTTCTCGATTTACCGTGATGCTGCTTATTGGTCCAGTTGTGAGGATTTTTGTTTTCTTTATATTTATATGGATTATAATCCATACTGCAGACTGAAGTCTTTAATCTTCATCAGTAAGTGTTTCAAGTCACCAATCACTCTCAGAAAGCAAAGTCATATCGTCAGTGTATCACAGGTTGTTAATGATTCTTCCTCCAATCCTGATGCCTTGTTCTTCTTCAAATAGTCCAGCTCCTTGGATTATTTACTCAGCATACAGATTGAATAAGTATGGTAAAAGGATACAACCCTAATATACTCCCTTCTTGATTTTAAACCATGCAGTGTCCCCTTCTTCTGTTCAAACAACAACCTCCTGGTCTATGTACAGGTTCCTCATGAATACTATGAAGTGTTCTGAAATTCCCAATCTTCTCAATGTTACCCATAATTTGTGATGATCCACACAGTCAAATGCTTTTGCATAGTCAGTAAAACACAAGTAAACATCTTTCTGGTATTATTTGCTTTGAGCCAAGATCCATCTGACATCAGCAATGATATCCCTTGTTGCACATCCTCTTCTGAATCCAGCTTGCATTTCTGGAAGTTCTCTGTCAATATACTACTGCCACCATTTTTGCACCGTTTTTTGCATGGATGTGACTCTATATTAAGGTCAGGGCCTGAGGTAGGCAGGCCCAAGCCTTGGAGTCTGCTTTTTGCTTGGATGAGGCTTTCTATTAAGGCCAGAGCCTGAAGTAGACAGGCCCAGGGCTGGAAGGCTGCTTTTCACTTGGCTGTGGCTCTATATTGAGCCCAATGCCTGGGGTAGGCAGGCTAGGGCTCAGGGGCTGCATTTTGCTTGTGGGTGGCTCTATTTTAAGGCTGTTGCCTGACATAGGCATGTGCAGAGGGGTTGGGAACAACTAAGGGAGATGAACTTGTCTGTCAGGTTTTCGTACTGTAGTGGCTTATGTGTTTCCATGAAGCTGGAGGCTATGCTACCATGTTGCAAAATGCCAGCAGGGTTACTCATGCTGGGCATGTTTCAGTAGAGTTTCTGGGTTAAGACAGACT
>NW_006922222.1:125269-128240 GCF_000298275.1 Orycteropus afer afer | reverse complement strand
TTGAACCACCAGCCCTCTGGTTAGCAGTCAAGTGCCTTAGCCACTATGCTACCAGAGCTCCCTCAAATGCCTTAGGCACTCAAAATTTAACTGGGGAGAAGCTGACTCCTCAGAATCTTTAACGATATAATAGAGTAAAGCTTTTGGGACCTCCACTGGCTGATGTGGCATGACTCAAAATGAGTGAAACAGATGCAAACATCCATTAATAATTGGAACATGGGATATAGAAGGTATGAATCTAGGAAAATTGGAAACTGTCAAAAATGAAATGTAACTCTTAAAGATTGATATTCTAGGCAGTAGTGAGTGGAAATGGACTGGTTTTGGCCATTTTGAAACAACCTTACAATCTCCTATGCCAGGAATGACAAATTGAAGAAGAATGGTGTTCCAGTCATCATCACAAAGAGTGTTTCAAGATCTGTCATGAAGTACAATGCTGTCAATGATAGGCTAACATCCATATGCTTACAATGAAATCCAGTTAATACTACTATTATTCAAATTTACCCACCAACTACCAAAGCCAAAGATGAGGAAATTGAAGATTTCTACCAACTTCTGCAGTCTGAAATTTAATGAACATGCAATCGGGATGTGTTGATTATCACTGGTGACCAGAATGTAAAAGTTGGAAACAAAGAAGAGTTATCAGTAGTTGGAAAATATGTCCTTGGAGATAGAAATAATGCTGGAGATTGCATGGTAGAATTTTGTAAGACCAATGATTTATTCATTGCAAATACCTTTCTTCAACAACATAAGTGATGACTATATGTGTGGTCTTCACCAGATAGAATCCACAGAAATCAGATTGACTATATCTGTGGCAAGAGGTGACAGAGAAGTTCAATATCTTTGGCCAAAACAAGGCCAGGAGGGGATGGTGGAACAGACAATCAACTACTCATATGCACATCAAAGCTGAAATTGAAGACAATTAAAATAAGTCAATGAGAGCTAAAATATGACCTTGAATATATCCTTCCAGAATTTATAAAACATTTAAAGAATAGATTTGATGCACTGAACACCGAATGACCAAAAACAAGAATTGTGGAATGACATCAAGAACATCATCCATGAAGAAAGCAAGAGGTCATTAACAAGAGAGGAAAGGAAGAAAAGAGTAAAAGGGATGTCAGAAAAGACACTGAATCTTGCCCTTGTGAGAGTAGCCAAAGCAAATGGAAGAAATGATAAGATAGAAGAGCTGAACAGAAGATTTCAGAGAGTAGCTCAAGCAGACAAAGCCAGTTACTATAATGAAATTGCAAAGACCTGGAGTTAGAAAACCAAAAGGAAAGAACATGCTTGGCATTTTTCAAGCTGAAAGAACTGAGGAATGATTCAAGCCTTGAGTTACAATATTGTGAGATTCTATGGGCAAAATATTGAGTGATGCAGGAAATATCCAGAGAAGATGGAAGGAAAACACAGAGTCACTGTACTAAAAAGAATTGTTCGATGTTCATCCATTTCAGCAGGTGGCATATGATCAAGAACCAACGGTATTGAAGGAAGAAGTCAAAGTTGCACTGAAGGGATTGGTGAAGAACAAGACTCTAGGAACTGATGGAATACTCATTGTGATAGTTGGAGCTGTGTGTCAACTTGCCTGGACCACAATTCTGTGTGGCTTAAGCAGTTGTGATGTGGGTTATTCCCATGAAGGGATCGGATGTATATGTTTTGAGCAGCCAAATTGTTGAAAGGGTGTGTCCCTAGGGGTGTGGTCTGCTTCCAACGTATTTATGGACATCCTAAGAAAAAAGACACTCTTCTGTGGACCAGGATCCTGTTGTGCTGCCTACAACTGTCCATGTATGAACAATCCACCATTCAGTCTGGAGATCTTGGATTCATCATTCTTTGGAGTCAAAGCCGGTATACTGCCTGCCAACCTTCAGCTCGTCAGCTCCTGCAGCTGCGTGAGTCGGGAAACGCCTCCAGCTTGACGTTTGATCCAAGAACTTGGGACCTGCCAGTTTCTATAAGTGTGTGAGCCATTTTCCTAAGATAAATTTCTTTTTCTCTATATGTATATATAAACTTTACTGGTTTTGCTTCTCTAGAGAACCCAGTCTAACATGTTTGGTACTGGGAGTGGTTCTAGAGAGACAAAATCATAAGGATAGGCTTCCTAAATTGGTTCTCACCAATTCTGTTTTGGTTCTCCAATTTGATTAACTGTGAAGGCACTAGTGACTCTAACTCCTTTAGTAAAAAGGGCCCTGCTAATCTGTGGTGTGAGGTGGCAACATTAATATGCAAAATAGCACCAGTAACAGATCAAGTACTTTTGAGACACAAGACTCTGGGTGATTGCATATTTGACACTTTTCTGCAATTTCATCAGCATGACGAGTATAAGGAAGCTGGTTTTTGGTCCTACTTACACTAGACAAAGCTGTGAAAGAGCGAGATGAGTTCAGGGCTTCTGAGTCACAGCTTAAAAGACCTCAGTGTTTCCAGTTGTGCTCTGAAAGAAAGCCCTATTTCTTCTGGAACAGAGCTAATATTGCTGAAAACCAAACCCAGGCTCTTAGTGTGAGGGTGGCTGAATTACAATGCCAATTAAATTGCCAACCAAGAATGGCATCTGAAGTTAAAGTGAGGACATTGATTGGGAAAAAATGGGATTCTGAAACCTGGAATGGGGATATATGGACAGTGCTAAAGGGGCATGGAAGACACATCTCCTGTCTTCCTCTAACTGCACAAGAGGAACACAGAGTCACTATCAGTAACCCAAGACCTATTCCTGCAAGGCCAGACATGCTGTCTCCCTTCAGCCCTTTCACCAACCATTCCTCCCAAAGCACCCACCACTTCTCTCCTGGGTTTGATAATTCACTACAGTGGCCACACAGAACTCACAGATTTTGAGGTCTATTAGGGAAGCACCAGGCTACAATTCAAGTTCAGGAAAAATGCTCAGTCTCTCTCCCAGCCCACCATCTCTCAG
>NW_006922222.1:123595-124642 GCF_000298275.1 Orycteropus afer afer | reverse complement strand
AGCCACTCCTCGGAAGGAAGGTTGGGCAAACTACTTCCATAGTGATATCACCTCAGAAACCCAAGGAGGGGTCTCTAGGAGTCAGGTCTGACTCAATTGCATACAGCAACAACAACAACATCACTACAAAAGTAGATTGCCCAAACTTCCTTCCATAGAGTGATGGGTGGATTGAACCACCAGCCTTCTCATTAGCAGTCAAATATAAAACCATTTATCTCTTCCACCACAGTTAGA
The DNA here is from genome assembly GCF_000298275.1 of Orycteropus afer afer. Lineage (NCBI taxonomy): Eukaryota > Metazoa > Chordata > Mammalia > Tubulidentata > Orycteropodidae > Orycteropus > Orycteropus afer. Next base: position 124,405 of record NW_006922222.1, on the reverse strand, counting down.
TGGGATTGACCCAACTGTTCCTGCTGGGACATTGCCTGAGGCAGAGGTCATGGAAGACATTGCTGAATGTTCTCAGGAACTGCCTCAACCACCCATTGCTGCTGCTAGACCTATAACTAAAGTTAAGTCCAAGCAAGCCCCAAAAGGTGAATACAAAGTGTGTCTGAAGAGGTGGTATGCTACACCCAAAAAGACCTACTTGATTTTGCTAACATGTACAGATAGAAACCTGGAGAATATGTATAGGAATGGCTACTGAGGGTGTGGGATAATGGTACAAGGAGTGTAACATTGGATCAGTCTGAGGTTATTGATTTAGGGCCACTAAGTATGGATTCTTCATTCAATGTTTCAGCTCAAGAGTTTAGGAAAGGATCTAATAGTTTATTTGTTTGACTTACTGAAGCATGGATTATGTGGTGGCCTACCTTAAGTCAGGATAAAAGCCAGGAACCTGGACAGAAGAGCAGTCAGCCCCAGGATACAGGTGAGGAGAGACAACTCAGGGACGCCCAAAGTAGCAGGCGGGAAGAGCAGGAGAAAGGGGATTAAAGGCCAGGAAGCCAGAGAGAAGAGCAATCAGCTGAAGGGATTAGGTGAGGAGAAGAAACTCAGGCCCGCCCAGAGTAGCAGGGCGGAAGAGCAGGAGAAAGGGGATAAAAGCCAGGAAGCCAGACAGAGGAGCAGTCAGCCCCAGGGACAACTCAGGGACGACCAAAGCAGCAGGCCAGAAGAGCAGGAGAAAGGGGATTAAAAGCCAGGAAGCCAGACAGAGGTACAGCCAGCCACAGGGACCCAGGTGGGGGTGAT
>NW_006922222.1:118532-120155 GCF_000298275.1 Orycteropus afer afer | reverse complement strand
ACCTTAAGTCAAGTTGAAATACCAGACCTGTCTTGGTATAATGTAAAAGAAGGTATCCAAAGGCTTAGGGAAATTGGCCTGTTAGAGTGGATTTATCAGATTAGACCCCTAGAGCCAGAAATGGAGAGTCCAGAAGACATGCCTTACACCAGTACAGTGAGAAATAAATTTACGAAGGGAGCCCCAGCATCCTTGAAGACTGCTGTGATTGCTATTTTACATAAGCCAGATTTGACAATGGGAACTGCCCTAATTGAACTAAGACACTTAACTATGATGGGGTTGATTGGACCCCATGGCAGTAGGGGCCAAGAGGCAGCAGTTAATTGACAAAGGCAAGGTGGACGTGGTTACCATAATGGACAGCAGAGTCGGAACAGTAATCAGAATAATCTGACTCGTGTGGAATTATGGCATTGGCTACTTGTACATGGTGTTCCTTTTAGTGAAATACATGGCAAACCTACTAGGTATTTACTTGATCTATATAGACAGAGGAATTCTAAATCATGTGAACAGCAGTCAAGATTGAATCACCAGAATACAGTCACGACCTCTCAATCAATTCCCAGACTTGAGTCAGTTTACGGACCCACAACCCCTTGAATGGAGGGGCGGTTGGGTCCCTTTGAGGAAGGACCACACTCCTGGTACCAAATTCTGTTCTGGTCACCTAGTGTTGCTCTGACAAAAGTATACCACAAATGGGATGGCCTTAACAAACAGGAGTTTATTCTCTCACAGTTTTGAGGCTTTAAGTTCAAAGTGCCAGGTTCTAGGGGCTGGGTGAAAGCCTCTCAACCTTGGGGTACAGCTTTGCCTCCTGCTCCCAGCCTTCTGGAGCTAGAGGCATTTCTTCACTCAGACAGCCACTGCCTGCTGAGATTGACAAACCCAAGGTTGACAAGTAGAAAGGCATAGTCCCGACGTTACCAAACCACATGGCAGGCCATTAATTTAAGTCCGTTGTAAGCCCCAAGGTAGACAGAGCATGGCAGACTGCTGAACAATGACACAGCTACATGCAAGGTCCAAGAGTGCCATAAGCTGGAGACCATTCCCAAAGCTGCTGCTTATATACAGGAAGCAGACTACATATCAAAAGGCAGCTACTCAGCTGCTTACAGTAGATTCCACCATGGAGTTGATTGTCAATCCCATCATGGGGAAAACTATATCCAGCTTCCCAGCCACTCAAGCAGGCCTAGCCAAGTTGACACAAAAACAACCACCACAGAAAGGGAGGTTGGGTACCCGTGAGAAAGGACCCCAATACATTGCTAACAATTTATAATGTCAATCTTTCTCCCAGCCTTCCCCAAAGGGATCTGAGGCCTTTTATGAGAGTGACTATTCATTGGGGAAAAGGAAATAATCAGACTTTTCAGGGATTACTGGACACGGGCTCTGAACTGACACTAATTCCAGGAGATCCAAAGCATCATTGTGGCCCACCAGTCAGAGTGGAGTCATATGGAGGTCACGTTATTGATGAAGTATTAGTTAAGGTGTGTCTCATAGTGGGTCCAGTGGATCCCTGAACCTATCCTGTAGTGATTTCCCCAGTTCCAGAATGCATAATTGGAATAGATATACTGAGCAATTGTCAGAATTCCCACACCG
>NW_006922222.1:111651-117577 GCF_000298275.1 Orycteropus afer afer | reverse complement strand
AGAACAACAGAAGGCTCTGCAGCAGGTTCAGGGTGACATGCAGACTTTTCTGCCACTTAAGCCATATGATCCAGCTAATCCAATGGTGCTTGAAGTGTCTGTAGCAGATAGAGATGCTGTTTGGAGTCTTTGGCAGGGCCCTATTGGTGAATTGCAACACAGACCCTTGGGATTTTGGAGCAAAGCCCTGGCATCCTCTGCAGATAATTACTCTCCTTTTGAGAAACAGCTTTTAGCTTGTTACTGGGCTTTAGTAGAGACTGAATGCCTAACCATGGGCCATGAAGTCACCATGAGGACTGAGCTTTCCATCATGAACTGGGTGTTATCTGACCCACAGAGTCATACAGTTGGACGTGCACAGCAGCACTCCATCATTAAATAGAAGTGGTAGAGATTGGGCTTGAGCAGGACCTGAAGGCAAAAGTACGTTGCATGAGGAAGTGGCCCAAATGCTGATGGTCTCCACTCCAGTCATATTACCTTCCCTCACCCAGTATGCACCTATGGCCTCATGGAGAGTTCCTTATGATCAGGTGACTGAGGAAGAGAAAACTCATGCCTGGTTCACAGATGGTTCTGCACGATATGCAGGTACCACTCAAAAGTGGACAACAGCAGCACTGAAGCCCCTTTCTGGGACTTCCTTGAAGGACAGTGGTGAAAGGAAATCCTTCCCATGGGCAGAACTTTGATCCATGTGTATGGTTGTTCACCTTCCATGGAACAATAAATGGCCAGATATGCGATTATATAGAGATTCATGGTCTGTGGCTAATGGTCACATGGTCATTGGTCATTGGCCAGATGGTCTGGGACTTGGAAGGAGCATGACTGGAAAATTGGTGATAAGGATGTATGGGGAAGAGGTATGTGGATAGATCTCTCTGAATGGGCCAAAAGAGTAGAGATATTTGTGTCTCTTGTGAATGCCCACCCAAAGGTGACCTCGGCAGAGGAGGACTTTAACAATCAGGTGGATAGAATGACATGTTCAGTGGAAACTAGCCATCCTTTTCCCCTATCTACTCCTGTCACTGAGCAATGGGCTCATGAACGAAGTGGCCATGGTGGCAGGGATGGAGGTTATGCATGGGCTCAGCAACATGGACTTACACTTACCAAGGCTGATTTGGCTACTGCTACTGCTGAGTGCCCAATCTTCCAGCAGCAGAAACCAACACTGAGTCCACAATATGGGACCATTCATCTGGGTAATCAGCCAGCAACCTTGTGGAGGTTGATTACATTGTACAGCTTCCATCATGGAAAGGACAAGATTTTGTTCTTACAGGAATAGATTCTTATTCTGGTGGATTTGCCTTCCCTGCACATAAGTCTTCTGCTAAAACTACCATCCATGGACTTACAGAATGCCTTATCTACCATGATGGTATCCCACTCAACATTGTTTCAGATCAAGGGACTCACTTCACAGCAAATGAAGTGTGGCAATGGGCTTATGCTCATGGAATTCACTGGTCTTACAATGTTCCCCATCATCCTGAATCAATGGCATGACAGAATGATGGAATGGCCTACTGAAAGCACAATTACAGTGTCAGCTAGGTGGCAGTACCTTGAAGAGTTGGGGCAATGTTCTCCAGGAGGCTGTATTTATATGCTCTAAACCAGTGTCCAATATATTGTGTTGTTTTTCTAATATCCAGGATTCACAGGTACAGGAACCAAGGTGTGGAAATGGGAGTGGTACCACTCACTATTACCCCTAGTGACCCACTCAAAAAAGTTTTGCTTCCTGTCCCTGCTACCCTGAGCTCTGTGGGTCTGGAGTTCTTAGTCCCAAAGGGAGGAACACTCACATGTGGAGACACAATACTGATTGCATTGAACTGGAAGTTAAGAATGCCACCCAGCAATTTTGGCTTCCTCATGCCTCTGGATCAACAGACAAAGAAGGGTGTTACTGCACTATCTGGTGTGATAGATCCTGATTACCAAGGTGAAATTGGATACTACATAATGGAGGTAAAGAAGAATATGTCTGGAATACAGGAGATTCTTTAGGACCTCTCTTAGTACTACCATGCCCTGTGTTTAAAACAAATGGAAAATTACAGCAACCCAATTATGATATGACTACTAATGGTCCAGACCCTTCAGGAATGAAGGTTTGGGTCACCACACCAGGCAAAGAACCTTGACCAGCTGAGGTGCTTGCTGAGGGCAAGGGAAACACAGAATGGGTGGTGGAAGAAGGTAGTTCTGAATATCAGCTACTACCATGTGACCAGTTGCAGAAACAAGGATGGTGATTGTTATATTTCTTCATTGTATATGTGCATCAAATATTTTTGTTTCCTTCTGTTGTTGTTGTTATGTGCCATTGAGTCAGACCTGACTCATAGCAACCCCTCCTTGGGTTTCTGAAGCAGTCTCACTACAGAAGTAGATTGTACCATCTTCCTTCCAAGGAGTGGCTGGTGGGCTTGAACTGCCAGCCTTCTGGTTAGCAGTCAAGTACCTTAGGCACTATGCTATCAGAGCTCCCTTTCCTTCTGTTACAAACTGTAAAATGTAAATAAGGTTATTACATTTCGGCTGTACGCGTGTTAACATATCATGTTAGGCACAAATATGACTTTATAATTGTCCTTAGAGATTATATAGTTAAGAAGATGTGTACAACTGCTAAGTTGTCAAGGGGTGGACTGTGATATTTGGAGCTATGTGTCAACTTGGCTGGACCACAATTCTGTGTGGTTTAAGCAATTGTGATGTGGGTTATTCCCATGATGGAATCAGATGTATATGTTTTGAGCAGCCAATCCATTGAAAGGGAGTTCCATAGGGGTGTGGCCTGCTTCCAATATATTTATGGACATTCTGGGAGAAGATACACTCTTCAGTGGATTGGGATCCTGGTGTGCTGCCTACAACTGTCTGTGAGTGAACAATCCACCATTCAGCCTGGAGATCTTGGATTCATCATTTGTTGGAGTCAACAGCCAGTATACTGCCTGCAAACCTTAAGCTCATCAGCCCCTGCAGCTGCATGAGTCAGGCAAAACCTCCAGCTTGATGCTTGATCCAAGAATTTAGGACCTACCAGCTTCTATAAGTGTGTGAGCCATTTTCCTAAGATAAATTTCTGTTTCTCCATATGTATATCTAAGTTTTACTGGTTTTGCTTCTCTAGAGAACCCATTCTAACACACCCTTCGAGATGTTTTAGCAAATGGCTGGGCCACTGGAGGCACACACTTGGTTATGCCAAAAGATTTGGAAGACTGCTACCTGGCCAACTGACTGGAAGATATCTATGTTTCTACCCAATTCCAAAGAAAGGTGATCCCACAGAATGTGGAAATTATTGAACAATATCATTAATGTCATATGCAAGTAAAATTTTTCTGAAGATAATCCAAAAATGATTGCAGCAGTGTATTGACAGAGAGCTTCTGGAAACGCAAGCTGGATTCAGAAGAGGATGTGGAACAAGGGATATAATTGCTGATGTCAGACAGATCTTACCTGAAAGCAAAGAATTCCAGAAAGATGTTTACTTATGTTTTAGTGCCTATGCAAAAGCATTCAATTGTGTGGATCATAACAACTTATGGATAACATTGAGAAGAATGGGAATTCCAGAACATGTGATTGTACTCATGAGGAACCTGTACGCAGATCAGGAGACTGTCATTCAAACAGAACAAAGTGATACTGCATGCTTTAAAATCAAGAAGGAAGTGCATCAAGGTTGTATCCTTTCACCATACTTATTCAATTTGGTGAGCAAATAATCCAAGAAGCTGGATTATATGAAGAAGAACCTGGCATCAGGTTTAGAGGAAGACTCATTAACAACAAATAATATGCAGATGACACAACTTTGGTTGCTGAAATTGAGGATGACTTAGAATACTTACTGATGAAGACTAAAGACTACAGTGTGCAGTATGGATTACACCTCAACATAAAGAAAACAAAAATCCTCACAACTGGACCAATAAGTAGCATCACGATAGATGGAGAAAAGATAGAAGTTGTCAAAGACTTCATATTACTAAGTTCTACAATTAGTGCCAATGGAAACAGCAGTCAAGACATCAAAGATGTATAACACTGGGCAAATCTGCTACAAAAGACCTCTTTCAAGTGGTGAAGAGCAGAGATATCTCCTTGAAGACTAAGGTGTGCCTAACCTGAGCCATGGTATTTTCAATCACCTCTTATGCATGTGAGAGCTGGACAATGAATAATGAATACTGAAGAAGAGTTGATGCTTTTGAGTTGTGGTGTTGGAGATTGATAAGAGTCCCATGGTCTGCGAAAGGACTAACAATTCTGTCCTGGAAGAAGTACAGCCAGAATGCTCCTTGGAAGCAAGAATGGCCAGACTTCATCTCACCTAATTTGGTCATGTTGTCAGAAGGAACCATTCCCTGCAGAAAGATGTCATGCTTGGTAAAGTGGAGGGTCAATGAGGAAGGGGAAGGTCCTCAACAGGATGGATAGACACAGTGGCTGCAACAATGGGCTCAGGTATAGCAAGGATCATGAAGTTGGCACAAGACAGGGCAGTATTTCATTTGGCTGTGCATAGGGTCACTATGAGTCAGAAATGACCTGATGGCACCTAACAACACTAAAAAACCATTTTCTGATTATTTTCAGTAAGATTTTACTTGCATGTTTACTTCCGGTAAGATGCAGGAATAGGCAGGCAAGTGACACAACAAAGAAAAGATAAACCAATCGACAGAAATACAGAAGATAATCCTGGAGCCCTGACCTTTTTTTTTTAAAAAAAAAAAAACAAACTATACAGCAGTGGACTAGGCAGCAACTAGAGGAAAAACTTGAAGAAAAACAGTGAGTACAGAGACAGTCAAAGCTGTGGACTGTCAGCTACTCTGACGGGACCAATAGCCTGAATATTTCCAAGTGGTGTTGGGACCTGAGAATTGACCTAAAGATCAGCCCCGGACACCGAGGTCTGGAGGGATGACTGTGTTAGTGGCTGATGACTACAAAAGGAAATAGCAAGGAGGGAGACAACCTGAGCTGTGGATTTTCCACTGTCCGGAGGATGCAGCCATTTTGATTGTTTACACTCGGCAGTCCTTTTGGATTTTTAAAGTGACCAAGGCACAGCGACTTTGAATATTTACAAGTGGTGGACATTTTGGATATTTAAAGTGAATGAGGGCACAACAATTTTGAATGTTTACAAGTGGTACCCATTTTGGATTTTAAAGTGATAGCATTCTCATTTGGATTCCAGGGACCTTAGAATAGACTCTGTTTGCCAAGGACCCCAGGGACATATGAGAGGCTGATAACAGGAAGGGACTTAGGTGGTGAGTGTATAAGTGCTGCAACTAGTGAACAAAGGAGCACAGCACAGTACCTGGCTTATGTAGATAATATACAAACAAAACAAAGAAAACAAAAATTGTGGGCAAATCACTCCAACATACAATCACCAATTAAATATAAACACACAAAAAAAATTCACAATGCCTCAGAGACAACAGAGCATCACAGCCCACACAAAGAAGCAAGATAAAGCAGGAGAAAAAAGGGACAAGGACACAGACCCAAAACACATCCCTGAGGAAGACACAGCATTGGAACTCCCTGATAAGGAATTCAAAAGAACTGCATTTAGGTATCTTCAACAATTTGAGAGGCAGATCAAGGAAAACACTGACAAAAAGTGATGAAAACACAGAGAAAACCCTAGAACAATTTCAAAAGACAATACAAGAAAAAATGACAAAATAAATTAAAAATTAGAAATGGTACAAAATCTACCCACAGAAATCCAGAAGATTAATACTAAATTTTGAGAACTAGATAAGACACTGAATGGGCAAAGGAGTAGAATTGAATCAATGGAAGACAGAATTAGTGAGATTGAAGGTAAATACCTGAATACTTCTTTAGAAAGGGATCAATC
>NW_006922222.1:109605-110144 GCF_000298275.1 Orycteropus afer afer | reverse complement strand
TGGCAGGGATGTGGAATGATTGGGACTTTCATACACTCCTGGTGGGACTGTGAAGGGATAAAACCACTGTGGAAAGCAGTATGGTGATTCCTCAGAGAGCTGGAATTGGAGATACTATTTGATCCAGCAATCTCATTACTAGGTATATATCCTAGAGAGGTGAGAACCAGGACAGGAACAGATATATGCACACCCATGTTCATCACAACAGTATATATAATAGCAAAAAGATGGAAACAACCTATGTGCCCATTGGTGGAAGAGTAGATGACGAAACTATGGTCCATACACACAATGGAATGCTATACAGCACTAAAGAATAATGTAGATCTGAAAAACACCACATAACATGGATGAACTTGGAGTACATTATGCTGAGTGAAATAAGTCAATCAGAAGGATAAATATAGTATTAGTTCGTCATTGTGGGGGTGAAGGAAAGGTTTATATGTTGTTGTTGTTGTTGTTATGTGCCGTCGAGTCAGCCCTGACTCATAGCGACCCCTCCTTGGGTTTCCAAGGCAGTATCACTACGGAAG